>NW_022881413.1:0-19310 GCF_004382145.1 Drosophila mauritiana
ATCGAACAGAACATGTTCGAAACAGAACAGAACATGTTCGAACAGAACAGAACATGTTCGAACAGAACAGCAGAACATGTTCGAACAGAACATGATCGAACAGAACATGATCGAACAGAACAGAACATGTTCAAACAGAACATTTTCGAACAGAACATGTTCGAACAGAACATGATCGAACAGAACATGATCGAACAGAACATGTTCGAACAGAACATGATCGAAATGAACATGTTCGAACAGAACATGATTGAACAGAACATGACCGAACAGAACAGAACATGTTCAAAAAAAACATGTTCGAACAGAACATGTTCGAACAGAACATGTTCGAATAGAACATGTTAGAACAGAACATGTTTGAACGGAATATGTTTGAAAAGAACATGTTCTGTTTGAACACGTTCTGTTCAAACACGTTCTGTTTGAACATGTTCTGTTCGCACATGTTCTGTTCGAAAATGTTCTGTTCGAACATGTTCTGTTCGAAAATGTTCTGTTCGAACATGTTCTGTTTGAAAATGTTCTGTTCGAACATGTTCTGTTCGAACATGTTCTGTTCGAACATGTTCTGTTCGAACATGTTCTGTTCAAACATGTTCTGTTCGAACATGTTCGAACACACCTATGTACCTCGTAGTCCCCCCAATCCCCAACCCCTTTTGGCCCTCGCTCACTCCGTTCGAAGTCTGTTTAGCAGTGCGCCGATGGGCAAACATTGTTGCGCTTAATTTACTGTTACACACTGAGCGAAATTGATCAGTTGATTTGACCGAGCAATATATATATATATATAGGGAAGGGCCCTCAAATGTCTAATGCCTAAAATGAAATTCGTAAAGATTAATTACTGATGTTAGTCATATAATAATAACTGAGCATTAATGAATTCAATAAAATAAGCTTTTGACTTTTAAATTTTTTAATTTATTTTTGTTTAGTACGGTCACACCAAAAACTTATCTGACTTGATAATCTAATCTGATAATATTCATGTAAGCATAACTACTTACTGGCTAATTAAGCATAATGTTTTCTTGTCAAGTTCCTTAAACAAACTGTTTTGTTACACATATTATTAAATAATAACAAGTTTAGAATCAGTTTTCCGCCTAATGGTGAGTAATTATATAGGCAAATTTGTTTTCATGTGTAGGCAATCGAGCTTCGACTCATTTCAGCACATTTATTTACATACTTACAAAAAAAGGTTTAATCTGTCGGCGGGGAGCACACGTGTGCACGTTTCCCTAGCTTTTTTCCAGTTCCTCATTCTAATCCCGATTGAAATATATATCTTTTGGGAGCAGGGCTCGGTGGATGGGTCGAGGGAGGAGGGGGGAGTGCGGCAGGCACTCTGGCTGGCGAGACTATATGCGATGTTTTGGGTCTGGGGCGTTATCAGATTTTGTTTTCAAACGACATTGAATGATACGCTTTTTTTTACTATTTTTCCCTTTTTTGTTTTTTTTTTTCGTAGATAAGGCAACATTTTATTAGGGAAGTGCGAATGAGGGCGGTGGGGGCAGAGGGCTTGGAAAACAATAAGCTTAAATTGGTTTAGAAAGTTGAACATGACAGCAATTAATTTTGTAATACGTGTACTATCTAAATAATAGCTGGGGAGATAATCAATTTTCACTAAGGCTTACAAAACCACAATTTAAGTGGTTTGACAGTTGAAATGAATCAACGATGAATACTATTAGAAAGACTCACTTTCTAACTGAGATATAATAATAAATAAAATGAGTGATAATCACATTAAGTGAGAAAAGACAAAATTATAGTCTTTTAAATATAATTCATCTATAAATGCGATGATACAATTTAGATGGCTGAGAAAACAAGTTTCGACCAACAAGTGACCCAAAGATACTTTGATGTAGGGGCTTAAATTGAACTTAGCCCATCTCGAGTGACTCACACTGGCGGCCCAGAAAGAACCCAAGAAACGGACGGAGGAGGAGCACAACAAAAGCCCTAGATGGACTGGACTGGCCAAATCGTAAGCCCGTCGATTGGTAGTGGAAATTTTTTTTCAAAAAACCGAGCGCGGCAATACAAATTGGCATCGCAATCCGCAGAGCGAAAACGCCCAGCACGCGCGTGTGTCCCCAGCTGTCTAAAGTTGTTTATGATAATGGCCAACGACGAACGGCGACGTATCTGATCGAAATGTGTTTGCTAAATGTAAGCTAAAATTCAATTAAATGTTTACATTTTCTCTTGGAATAACGATATGAAGATCTAAACAAATTAGATTGAGCTGAAACATTTTTATCGTTTTCGTTTAGTTCTTAGGTGTGTGTTAAATATAAAATATATTCTTAAGAATATAAGTAATTATATAATCGTATTATAAATGTTTTGCATTCGTAAGAATGATTTGTTTTTACTTTGTATGTACATAAAGTTGTCTTTTTTTAATTTACCATTATAATTTCATTGTCAACATATTGCATGGACTGACCTAGCTCACTGCCGTAGTCACATTTATTGTCTTACGCGGATTGCTCGCTATCGGCCTGTCAATTTGGGCGATTTAAGCCAGTCAGGCGACTGCCTACGGCTCTAAAAGCCATCAGTTATCGGACTAACCGGTGCGTAAAGCAGCGCTCGGCGGTCAAGCCGTATGAAAAGCTTTGAGCTCAGTCACATGCGTGGGAAATGCGAAAACAACGCGGCAGACAGCCACAAGTGGTTGGCATGCAAACAGATGCAGACGTCCATGTCGCGGCAGCAGCGCAGCGGCAGCGCCACGGGCGGCGGCAGTCAGCTGACTGGAATCGCTGAGCTGAGAGGCAAAGAGAAAACCGCTCTCCGGGAAGAAGTTCTTTACATGCCACAGCGCAGGCGTGGCTCAGCTTTGGGCCAGCTTGGAAAGCTCCTTCGGGGAGCTTAAAGCACAAAGGTTAAGGGGTTTTCGGAGGAGCCGAGGCGATTTTTCAGTAGACGAGCAACGCGCAAAGCGCCACGTTGTCCTTCGCAGCCCCGGAAAAGCAAGGCAGGAAAAGCGGAAAAGCCAGGCGTCGTGGGCGTGAGCGGGCGTTGAAAAGTAGACAACACAGCTCCTGCTGGCTGGTGCCACGGTGCGTGTGCGAGATGTGATGCTGGGCCCAGTGAAATCCGATACGGAAAGCTCATTCTGGGCGAAAATTGTCAGTAAATCGAAATTAACAGAAATTTCGGAAATTCCGCTAGTTCAACACAATTTAAAACAACCTAAAATTGTCAGTGAAAACAGGGGAACAAAGGGATAAAAGTTCGTACCGTGTGCGTGTGATAAAAGTTGAGTGGGTCTGTGAGAGTGTGTGTGCGCGCAAAAAGAATAGAGAAAGCAAAGCATCCCGAAGGAGTGGCACACAAAGTGTTTGCATAACATAATATTTATTCGACATGATGATTTCAGACATTCAGAAGAAAGGACTGCGGGAGTTACTTCTAAATGACAATAACTTAACTGTCCTGCTACAGTTGGCCAAATGCGCCATCAAAAATGTGTGCAAAACCGAAGACCCGGAGGAGGCCCTTCGTCTGATCACTACACACATTCCAGACATTTACGTACTGCTTTCCAAGCGCGCTATAACGAAGGAACTCCTCTTTACGTATTTGAGCAATCGACGCGCTGACGCAGCCACAGACTTTAGCAAGGCAGACCTCATAGAAAAGGTTATACAGTATTGGAAGCAGGAGCATCAATCAAGCATAGAGCTTTCCGGAGACCAGACATCCAGCTCACTTCATAATCAGAGCGAAGAGGATTATCCCATTAACAAGATTGCGCGCAAGTTCGGCGAGTGGTTCTTCGAACGCTTCAACGCAGACGCCCTCAGTCTGGTGGATTTGTGGGCAGATGCGACCCTACATCTCACGATCAGAGCCAGTGATGGAATCAATGAGTGGGAGTGTACGACGGCTGCCGAGGTGTTATCGGCACTAAGGAGCGCTAAGCAGTAGTTTGACTTTTACTTTAATCCGAACCTGACGCACGCCGGAATTCAAGGTCGAATGGACTCGTACGGGCAGTTGTTAGTGATCTGCTGCGGCACTCTGCACTCCCGTGACAGCTGCTTCGGAATCTTTGGATGTGCCTTCGGGCTACTGTGGGACCCCTTGGCTGACAACAACTGGAAACCCAAAAAAGTGAAGTGCTTACTTAAAAGGGAAGCTCAGCCCCCAGCCCCCTATCTGTGCTCGAGCGAAATTCTGCACACAGCTCTGGAGCTGCCTGTATCCACTGATGACTTGAAGATTTCTCAAGATATTCTGCCTAAGGATTGACTTTGTACTCACTGTAAATATACTATATTCCGTGTAGGTCAGTTAGTGAATGAGTTATAAATACACGTGTATAAGTGTCTCCTAATTAATATTTAATATGGTAATTGTCTAGCATAGGATTATCTAGTATAATACATACGATATATGTATGTATGCTAAACACAGGTATTTATTGAAATATTGCTTAAGTATATTATCAATACAAGGGGTATTTGTTAGGATATACATCTAATCCTCAGAAGCGACGATTATAGTTTGAGAAACTATTTGGATTTAGGTAGGTCAACAAGAGAAAGAATTCGAGAAATATTCTTGTTTGCTCAACGGACTTTCGAGTTCTTTGGGAATATTCGTCGCTTCTGAGGATTAGATGTATATCCTAACAAATATGGTACCCCTTGTATTGATAATATACTTAAGCAATATTTCAATAAATACCTGTGTTTAGCATACATATATCGTATGTATTATACTAGATAATCCTATGCTAGCCAATCACCATATTAAATATTAATTAGGAGACACTTATACACGTGTATTTATAACTCATTCACTAACTGACCTACACGGAATATAGTATATTTACAGTGAGTACCAAGTCAATCCTTAGGCAGAATATCTTGAGAAATCTTCAAGTCATCAGTGGATACCGGCAGCTCCAGAGCTGTGTGCAGAATTTCGCTCGAGCACAGATAGGGGGCTGGGGGCTGAGCTTCCCTTTTAAGTAAGCACTTCACTTTTTTGGGTTTCCAGTTGTTGTCAGCCAAGGGGTCCCACAGTAGCCCGAAGGCACATCCAAAGATTCCGACGTAGCTGTCACGGGAGTGCAGAGTGCCGCAGCAGATCACTAACAACTGCCCGTACGAGTCCATTCGACCTTGAATTCCGGCGTGCGTCAGGTTCGGATTAAAGTAGAAGTCAAACTACTGCTTAGCGCTCCTTAGTGCCGATAACACCTCGGCAGCCGTCGTACACTCCCACTCATTGATTCCATCACTGGCTCTGATCGTGAGATGTAGGGTCGCATCTGCCCACAAATCCACCAGACTGAGGGCGTCTGCGTTGAAGCGTTCGAAGAACCACTCGCCGAACTTGCGCGCAATCTTGTTAATGGGATAATCCTCTTCGCTCTGATTATGAAGTGAGCTGGATGTCTGGTCTCCGGAAAGCTCTATGCTTGATTGATGCTCCTGCTTCCAATACTGAATAACCTTTTCTATGAGGTCTGCCTTGCTAAAGTCTGTGGCTGCGTCAGCGCGTCGATTGCTTAAATACGTAAAGAGGAGTTCCTTCGTTATAGCGCGCTTGGAAAGCAGTACGTAAATGTCTGGAATGTGTGTAGTGATCAGACGAAGGGCCTCCTCCGGGTCTTCGGTTTTGCACACATTTTTGGTGGCGCATTTGGCCAACTGTAGCAGGACAGTTAAGTTATTGTCATTTAGAAGTAACTCCCGCAGTCCTTTCTTCTGACTGTCTGAAATCATCATGTCGAATAATTATTATGTTATGCAAACACTTTGTGTGCCACTCCTTCGGGATGCTTTGCTTTCTCTATTCTTTTTGCGCGCACACACACTCTCACAGACCCACTCAACTTTTATCACACGCACACGGTACGAACTTTTATCCCTTTTTTCCCCTGTTTTCACTGACAATTTTAGGTTGTTTTAAATTGTGTTGAACTAGCGGAATTTCCGAAATTTCTGTTAATTTCGACTCACTGACAATTTTCGCCCAGAATGAGCTTTCCGTATCGGATTTCACTGGGCCCAGCATCACATCTCGCACACGCACCGTGGCACCAGCCAGCAGGAGCTGTGTTGTCTACTTTTCAACGCCCGCTCACGCCCTGGAGACAGCCCCCTGGCAACCCTGCCGCTGCGCTGCTGCCACGACATGGACGTCTGCATCTGTTTGCATGCCAACCACTTGTGGTTGTCTGCCGCGTTGTTTTCGCATTTCCCACGCATGTGACTGAGCTCAAAGCTTTTCATACGGCTTGACCGCCGAGCGCTGCTTTACGCACCGGTTAGTCCGATAACTGATGGCTTTTAGAGCCGTAGGCAGTCGCCTGACTGGCTTAAATCGCCCAAATTGACAGGCCGATAGCGAGCAATCCGCGTAAGACAATAAATGTGACTACGGCAGTGAGCTAGGTCAGTCCATGCAATATGTTGACAATGAAATTATAATGGTAAATTAAAAAAAGACAACTTTATGTACATACAAAGTAAAAACAAATCATTCTTACGAATGCAAAACATTTATAATACGATTATATAATTACTTATATTCTTAAGAATATATTTTATATTTAACACACACCTAAGAACTAAACGAAAACGATAAAAATGTTTCAGCTCAATCTAATTTGTTTAGATCTTCATATCGTTATTCCAAGAGAAAATGTAAACATTTTATTGAATTTTACATTGGCTTTTCAAAGAGCAAATATGGAATTTCGAAATTCTGAGGAGCATTTGAAAATATAAATAAAAAATACATACATGCAAATTCAAGAATTAATCAGCACAAAATTTAGATATGGAAGCAGCTTTCACTAATTTGCTTACTTTAAACGCTTTAAAAGCAGGGAAATACATAGTTAAGAATAAATACTGCTGCACAGAAAAAAAATTTGAAAAATGCTAGCATGAAATTTGAAAGAAAATATCGATCACTTAGCAAGGATTGCTATGCACTTATATCTTAAGGGTCAATTTCTCAATGTAACTATGAATTGTATTATCTGTCAGAAAGGGCTAACATAAGATTTAGAAATCGCTTCTAACTTAATGTTATAAAAGAGCTTAGTGTTAAGTTATTTTCACGCAACAGTTTTTACGTTAATCGCTTGATTTTATCTTATTTTTTAATCTGAAGAAAACATAAAAAATTGAAACCGGAAAGTTTTTGCTTTTTTTTTTTTATTTATTGAATCTTCTTGTATAAGAACTAACAATAAGTTTAAAAATCTTAACTATAACAAGTATTTTTTGAACATTTGTATTATTTTTCCAACTGTTCTATGATTAAACGGCCATAATAATTTATTCGCTGGGTTGGTAGGACCTTTCGCCGGAGACGGGAACGGCTGCTGAGCTGGATTAGACCTCGCGCTAGGTGGTTGGGGTGCGTGTAAAGCTTGCTATGGTATTTTTCCTTAAGTTCCGTGATTGCGTTGGTAACTGATGGGATATTTAAGTCTCTTTGGATGTTTTCACTCCGAACGTACCACGGTGCCCCAGTGATGGTTCTCAGAATCTTTGATTGTGGTCGCTGTATGATGTCAATATTGCTGTTGCTGGCATTGCCCCATAACTGTGAGCCATAGGTCCAGATAGGTTTCAATATAGAATTGTAGAGCAAGACCTTGTGATCTAGGATGAGCGGAGAACCAGAGTTGATGAGCCAGTGTAAGTTGTTGGCTTTGAGTTTAAGTTGGGTTTTTTTGGCTTCAATGTGCCTGCGCCATGTGAGTCTTCTGTCAAGGTGTACTCCTAGGTACGCTACCTCATCTGCTTTCGGGAGTGGTATGTTGTTCAACAAGAGCGGAGGACAGTCTTGTCTGGCGTAAACGTCACGTGCTTGCATTTTTGCTCGTTTACTTTTATTCGCCAGTCAGAGAGCCACTTATCAATGTCGATGAGGTACAGTGCCAACTGTGCTGTAGCTTGGATAGGGGACCTTGAACGGCTAAGGATAGCTGTGTCGTCGGCAAATGTGGATACCGTTAAGCGACTATTTGTAAGGATGTCGGCTGTATAGATGAGGTATAAGGTTGGCCCAAGAACGCTGCCTTGGGGGACTCCAGCCTCAATTGTATGATCAGTGGAAGTGGCAGTGTTGCACCGCACTGCAAACTTTCTGTCATAGAGGTAAGACTTTAGAAGTTTGTGTGTGCTTTCGGGTAGGGATGTTTTAATTTTAAACATTAGGCCGTCGAGCCAGACTCTGTCGAATGCTTGGGATACGTCTAAAAATACTGCTGTACAGTATTCGCGATATTCAAATGCAGTTCTTATTTCCGTTGTAGATTTCAGATTTTGATTAAGTCGGATCAGCAGGCATTTGTCGAATAGTTTCGAAATACATGAGAGTAGACTTATTGGTCTGTAAGATGAAGCGACTGTGTGGTTCTTACCAGGCTTTGGAATCATTATGATAATCGACCTCTTCCATCGTTGTGGAAAGTAACCAAGTTTGGTGATGGCATTAAAAAGCTTGGTTATGTAGCTGGATGATCATTTCCGGTGTTATAAGGTCGCAGCCGGGGGATTTTTTTGGGCTGAGATTGTCTTTGATTATTTTAGTTACTTCTTTAGGACGATACACAATTGGGGTGTGTTGCTGGTGGCGGTTTACGGGATAGGACGGTAGCGCGAATGTGCTAGTAGCCTGGTTTGGCGTGAACACATTTTGTAGGTGAGCGGCAAATGTGGTGGCTCTGTCTTCATCACTACGTGCCCAGCCACCTGATGAATTCCTTATCGGCAAAACGGTTTCAGTCGGTGGGCGAAGAGTTGAGTGGGCTCGCCACAGTGACTTTTGTTTTGTGCCTGTTGGGGTGAGTTGCTCTATGTATCGGCGCTGATCGTCGTCCTCTTCTTGTTTCAGAGCGTTGGCCAGTTTCCGTGTGGCTTCTTTTAGCTTTTGTTTTGCAGTTGGGGATCTGGAAGATTGCCATTCTCTGCGTAAGCGTCGTTTTACGTGGACGAGTTGCTCGATTTGTACGTTGGTCTTTTTTGGATTAATTGTATTATTTGTTATTTTGGGTGTTGCAGTAAGAGCTGCTGCAGTAAGGATGGATTGCAATGCACACGTGCAGCTCTCTATATCAGATTCAGTATTGAGTTTTGGGCTTAGCTCAATATGTGAACTTATATATTTTTTATACCTGAGCCAGTTTGTTTTGTGAGAAGTCAATCTGAATGGTGGTTTCACGTTTTCTGCGTACCGGCGGAGGTGAATTAGTACAGGCGAGTGATCAGATGACAGATCCGGCAGACATTCAGCTTTAACCAAACTGCGGGAAATATTTTTCGTAACTGCGAAGTCGATCAGGTCAGACAGCTTATTGAGGTCTGATGGCCAGTATGTAGGACTCCCGGGGGAAACATGGTCAAGTTTATTAGTGGCTTTTATTATAGTCTTATAAAGCTGTTTTCCTTTTGGGTTCACAAGTCGCGATCCCCAGTGAGTATGTTTAGCGTTGTAGTCGCCTGCTGCAATGAAGTGTGGCCCTAGTGCTTGGAAGAAATCCAGGAATTGAGCTTCTAATACTTTGAAAGGGGGGGGGGGGGGGGGCAGTATACGGCCGCTAGTGTAAGGAGAGTGTTGTCATCCAGCTGAATGATGATGGATGTGGCCTGAAGATGATTTTCCGCAAATTCTTTGTAAAAGTGGTGCTTCATACGGTTCCTTATGAGTATGGCGGTGCCACCGTGTGCTTTTCCGTCGGGATGATTGGTACCGTAGAAATGGTAGTCTCTTATTTGAAAATTGTATTTGCTTGTGAGATGAGTTTCCGAAAGAAGCATTACGTCGATATGCTTCTCATGTAGGAATTGAGCTAGCTTAAGTTTGCGCTGTGAGACGCCATTGGCATTCCACGTAGCTATGCGTAAGGTAGCCATTATTTATTTGATTGTTGGGCTACAAGCATTTGTATCAAAAGGTTTTGATTACGCATCATGTCTTGAATGGTGGTCTTCATGAATGTCATAAATTCCATCATGCTCTGTTGTAAGGCTTGCATCATAGCTTCAGTTTTTGTTTCCTGCTGCGCAGCTGGGTTATAGTTTTGTTGTGTGTCTAATTTTGTGTGCACTTCATGTGGAGTTCGGGAATTTTGGGTAGGAGGCGTCATACCTGATTTTAAAACGTTTGCAAATGTTGTCTTGTTAGTGTTGGATGTAGGCCAGGGAGCGAAACTTGCTGCTTTCGAGAAAATTACTTCAGGATTTGTCTCTGATGGTATCAGCGTAGCTGTTCCTTGGTATGCCCGCGCCGTGTTCATTCTTTTGTGAAGACGGATTTTCAGCTCTTTGTAGATTGGACAGCCTCTGTAGTTTGCTGTGTGATTGCCCCCACAGTTATTGCATTTTTTCTCACATGCATTTTTTTTGTTAGTTTGATACTGTTTGGAGTCGTGGAGATCTCCACAGACTACGCACACCGGGCGAAGTGTACAATACGACCTCGTGTGGCCATACTTTTGGCAGTTTGTACATTGTACAGGAGCGTTACGTTTGTGCGGCTCTTCTACCGTGATCGTACGGTGCAGAAGGAGCTGGAGTTTGTAAATTGGGTGAACCTCGTTTTTTCTAGGAGGCTTGTTCTCTGGTTCAAGCTCAATCTTGAAGAGTGGTTGGGGCTGCCTGTTTCTGTTTTTTATATTGAACACGCTTTTGGCGTAAAATCCCTTTTCCTTTAGCGCTTCAGTTATCTCTTCGGGCGTAACATCAGACTCAATGCCCTTCAGGACTACTTGCAGGCCCTTGCTGCTTTGGTAGGTGTAAAAGCCTATTTTTTGTGCGGTACAATAGTTTGTGACTTTTCTGTAGTTGTCCTCCGTTTTCGTCTGAAGTTTGATTTCATTGATAGTACCTCTTACGAGGGGAATTATATGAAAGCTATCTTTTCCAATAAGGCCAATCAAAGTATTTACAAAACCGCTTGTGCTCTTCTCGCGGATGTACCATATATTGGCGGAGGTTTTGTTTTCTTCGGTTCGATATCAACGGATCCCAGCGGCACGTCCTCAGCGGTATCTACCAACAAGGCAAATCTGTTGGTATTTGCAGGGGCTACATTTTTGATCAAGGTAGAGTTGTCGCGTGTATTTTTCGGCTTGTTTTCCAGATCTGATTTTTCCGGGCTGAGCTTTCGCTTTATTGTAATGTAGCGGTCCATTCCAGTCTGCCAGGTCGACCCAGCTTTTTTGTTTACGTTTTCGTTTTGTTTTGCTGGTAGTGCAGCAGTACCGTTTATTGCTTGCGGTTTTGCTTTCGCTGACTCAGTCAGAGCGTGAGCGGGTCGATGACGAGGTAGAGCGGGCTGTCGGTCTATCTCCAGCTGTTGTTGTTGGAGGTAGCGGGGCTTCTGTCGGAGCTAAGAGAGCGGGGAGCAGGAGCGCGCCCTTTCTTGATTTGTTGGTAGAAGAAGGTTTCTTGGGCTATGGGTTATTGACCGCTCGATGTCTGCGTTTGGGATTGTCGGTGAGACGTAGGAGAAGTACGCGTTGTTGCGTTGAATTGAGAGCCGGCGTATATAATTTTATAATTTAAGATAACAAATCACTATATATTTAAGCGATCTTGCATCGCATAGAGCGTCTCTTTCGCTTTCGGATCTTTTATTTAGTTTACTTTATTTGGCGTTCACTTCACTCAAAACAACCGATTTTGTGCGGAGCTCGATAAAAACGTCTTCACACTTCGACGGTCAAACGCGAAACTTTTGAAACCGGAAAGTGAAGCTTTTATCCTGTGTTCATATGCAACGCATTATTTTCGGCAGAGCGCATTCCTTTACTGCCAGGCCAAACTAATCTAGGTAAAACAGATTTTATGAAATGCTTGCATAGCTACTCGTAGTAGCTTTGCTACCCAAACAAAGGCTGGTCGAGGGGCCCACATTCGCTGGAGCTGCAGGCGAAAGTCGCACCGACGACCTTGACCCGGTGGGCGAAATCGCATTAAGCCAAAGACTCTGGGCGGAGGTGAAAGAAAGAGAAATCAAATCTGCACATGCCCGAGCCAAAAAGGCAAAACTCATGGCAGGCAGATGCACTCAAGTGGAGGCACAAAGGTGGCTTTATCGAATGCGAACCTACTAACCCAGCTAATTCGCAGCGCTGATGCGTAAAGCATGTCAATTGGATGCAGAAAGGGTTGGCCCAAGGAGAAGCCATAGCCATGAATGAAAAGAAAAGTTGAGCGAAGGTGCTGCGTTTTCCACTCGAAATGAAAAGAGGAAAAGCGGAAAAGCTTCCGCAAGCTCATGGCCAGCTTTTTGGTCCAATTGCGGCGAACTTGGGCCAACATTTTCGCTCCAGCGCTCGGTGTTCGCAGACCGTTTTCGTTGCTCGGGCTGCTGCAAATGGAAATCGAAGAGCTGCCCACAGAATCCGCACAATTAATCATCCCAGCTTGCTATTTGTTAGAGTTCCGCGGTTCCTTCTGTTTACACAACGCCCGAACATTAAAAAGAGAGTGTAAGTGCTTGTGGGCCACTTGGCCACTTGGCCGTTTGGCTACTTGGTCGGGCTGAAAATGTGCACCTGGAAAAACAGATCCCACGGAAACCTGGCTGTGCCAGCTTCCGCAAACTGTGAAACGAAAACGAAAAATAGGCAAAATATCTCGCAGATACTGAGGGCCCCGTGTGTGTATCCACATTTTGAGTGTGATTTTGTTTAAGGTAACTGCCGGATTATTGCCTAATTTGATTGAAGCGCTCGTTGGCCAAATTTATATTCGGAATAAATTCGATTTAATTGCCGAACAGCGGTGGTCGATGGCCACAGCCACGGATTAGGCAAAAGTTTATTGTGAATAAAGCGTAATTGCTTTGTTGGCAAACAGATTTAGGCGTCATCCGGAGAATGTGAAAATTCTCGGCGCCCCAAGAATCAATTGATTGGAATGACTGAGTTGGTGGCGCCGCCGCCTCCCCTTCATCCGAATTCCATGGTCCTTGTCGCTGAAGGTTGAGGTGGAGGTCCTCGTTTCCTGTCTTCACTCAGCTGCTTCCTTCCATGACTGCTAACGAGATGATCACATTTGAGCAGATGGCTGTGCCATGCCATGCTGAAGTTATGAATTTCTCATTTCCGCGGGTGAAGTGGTGGTGTCTTACCCAGAATTCTCGAGACTAAAACCCCTGTCTTAACTGAAGTTTGGTGCGGAATTTCGGTAATTGGTTTGCCAATCAATCTGATTAACTGGGACCACACAGCAATCAAATGGGTTCGTCCCTTAAGCATGTGCTCTGCTCATTAGTATGCACATGAAGTATATCCCATAAGCCAATCTAATCACCAGAAACAAATATATTTGAACAATAAAATTGGGGAATAGTGAGTAAGTTTGGCGCGCCAAAAATAAACCAACAAATAAATAAATAAATAACAGGTTTAAGTGAAATATATAAAATAAACAGAACAACAATTTATGTTAAGCATAAATAAAGTTAATGTACAATCAATGGATATATAAAATGCTTTCTAAAAATAAGCAATCAGAAAAAAATAACTGCTATGAATATATGATGAACTTCATAAAATCAGGAAATCCATAGTGAAGATTTTTGTTTTTATTCCTTGGACAACGAATTAAAAATGTGAAATGCGAATAGTATGCTTAATTGCACATATGCTGTCACAAGTTTTATTTGAACCAAGAAAGAGGGAAAGAAAAGCCTGACATTGACGTAGAACATTGAACAACTTTCAGGAATCCTTCAAACAAAAATCTTAGCACAAACTTTTATGCCTTGCTTCCATGGAACTTGCCAAACAATGGAAGCATTTGCCTCATTCTATTGTGACTTAATATGCCAAAGTACATTCCTATTTGTTGTTCCCATTCGCCGAACAACCATTATGGATGGATAGCAAGGGGGAAATAAAAAAAAGCATAAAAGCGTCGACACAAAAATCGTGAAAAGTGACAACTTTAGTTGGTACACTCTCAGAATGCGGACATCAAGGAGAAATGTTTATTGGAAATATTGGGCAGTCGACTTTGATGTCTCGACAAGGGTGGAAATATTACCCATACGCCGGGTGTCCCTCGATACAAAGTAATGTGGGGTGATTGACCGACTTATCATAAATATTTTATAACCAGCTAATCCTGAAAGGAGCATTTGGAGACATTTTTGTGTCCTAGCGTGCAGCAGGGAAATCAATTAAGGAATTTAGATATAAATATTTTAGGCGCTTTAACGGAAATTGTTGTGTGTGAAACAACATAGGTTTGGAGAAATAAATAACCTACAATGTAATATTACTCGAAATGGGAATATATTAAAAAACATAAGTTTATTAAAAATACTGAACTCTCTATGATCTCAGTTATTAAACTAAAGATCTGGGACTTAATATGCAGATACAACAAACGTGCAACTTTTTTACAGTTTTAAAATTTAAATTTTCTGATATCTAATGTGCTAAGATAAGGCCTAGCTAATTCACTAATGTAATTGGATTATTTTTGAAACCATTAAGCGCTTGGGTTCAACATTCTAACTCTCGGTGGATTATTTTTCAATTGTTCGAACATGTTCTGTTCGCAAGTGTTCTGTTCGAAAATGTTCTGTTCGAACATGTTCTGTTCGAACATGTTCTGTTCGAACAAGTTCTGTTCGAACATGTTCTGTTCGAACAAGTTCTGCTCGAACATATTCTGTTCAAACATGTTCTGTTCAAATATGTTCTGTTCGAACATGTTCTGTTCGAACATGTTTTGTTCGAACATGTTCTGTTCGAACATGTTCTTTTTTTTTTTTTTTTTTTTTTTTTTTTTCGCACGGGTCCCACGGCCACACCTCCCGCCCAACCGACCGAGGGGCGCTGCCGTGTATCGTACGGCTCGATTCGCGAGAAGATATAGACGCGATATAAAAAATAGAATAGGAACGAGGAAATGAATATAATGAGGAATAACTATGTTAAATATTAGTATTAGTAGGATCTAATTATGTAATAGAAAAGATAAAATCGATTGTTTTAATAGCGGCAGAGAGTCAAGATTACAGATAATAGGATAAAGTCTATTATAGTCAGAACATAAAACTCTGTAAGGGTCATGCAACTCATAATTAGATCTACAATGATTTAAGATAAGGGGTATATAGTTTCTAGTGAATCTACTTGGAACCGAGAAGTTAAGCCGACTAATCAAGTCGGGACTCTCAACATCCCCACGAATAAGTTTACAAATAAAAACTGTTCCAAGCATAGTTCTACGGTTAGCTAGGGATGGTAAATTAATTAAAAGTAGTCTACTGGAATAAGGGGGTAATATATGGTTTGCATCCCAATTTAGGCGCCGCAAGGCAAAAAGTAAGAAGTTTTTTTGGACCGATTCAATGCGGTCCGAGTGGACTGCGTATTGTGGACTCCAAACAGGTGATCCGTACTCGAGAATCGGACGGACTAGCGAAATAAATAAGGTCTTAGTCAAGTAAGGGTCATCAAATTCCTTAGACCACCTTTTTATAAAACCAAGCACACCCCTGGCCTTATTGACAATAGACGAAATATGGTCAGAAAATTTTAGTTTTGGGTCCAGAAGAACACCAAGATCATCAACTCGTGTTATTCTGTCCAGAGAGCACCCACTTAGAGTGTAAGTCGTGCGTATTGGGTTGGCACGACAAAAGGTCATAACTTTACACTTGGAGCCATTTAAGTTTAATATGTTATCACGGCACCATATTTGAAATCGGTCTAGATCGGATTGTAAGTCCAAATGGCAAGAAGTGTCCTTGTACTGGAGGCATAATTTAACATCGTCTGCGTACATAAGTACACGCGAATGTTTTATTATTAAGGGGAGGTCGTTAATGAATAAGGTAAAAAGAAGCGGACCAAGATGGCTCCCTTGTGGGACACCGGATGTGACTCGGAGAATAGAAGATAACGAATTTTTAAAGAGGACTTGTTGTGTCCTGCCATTCAGATAGCTTGAAATCCAATTTAGAAGATAAACAGGGAACCCAATAAGATCAAGTTTTTTTATTAGAAGGTAATGATTAACAGAGTCAAATGCTTTACTAAAATCAGTGTAGATGACATCTGTTTGAAGATTATTTTTGAAACCCTGTATTACAAAAGAAGTTAGCTCCAAGAGGTTAGTGGTTGTAGATCTGCGTTTCATAAAACCGTGTTGACACGGTGATATGATTGATCTACAAAGGTGCTGCAAATGAGGAGTGATAACATTTTCGAAAAGTTTTGGGATAGCCGACAATTTAGAGATTCCTCTGTAATTGCTTGCATCCAGTTTGCTACCTTTTTTATGAAGAGGAATCACAAAGGACTCCTTCCATATATGAGGGAATTGTGAAGATTCCAAAGATAAGGTAAACAGTTTTAGTAGAGGCTTGCACAAGGCTTCCGCACAGAATCTGAGCACACACCCAGGGATTCCATCGGGACCTGGCGAATAGACCGGTTTAACACGCTGAAGATCGTTAAGCAGTGAGCTTTCGTTTATAGTGGGGCAAAATATTAAATTCGACTTAGATACCGCATAAGAGTATGGCTGTTCGGAATGAGGTAAAGTTGAATATGTTGTTTGAAAAAACTTGGCGAATAGATCGGCTATTGCCTGATCCGATGTAACCGTAGTGTTTTCAAAGAATAGCGAGGAAGGGTAAGAACTTGTTTTTCGCTTAGTGCTAACGAAATTATAAAACTGTTTCGGATCCTGTGCAAACTGGAACTTACAACGGTTTAAATAATTTTTGTAGCACTGAGCATTAAGCACGGTAAAGTTTAACCGAGCGCTTAAATATTTACAAAGGATGGACTGAGAACCGGTATTTTTAAATTTCATATAGAGTCTGGACTTTACATTTCTTAGGTGTGTCAACTCTTTATTAAACCAGGAGGTTTAGAGGTTGACGGATAGTACATCGGAACACAAGAGTCAAAAAATGATTTAATTGCGGTATAAAACATATTAATCGCATCCGCCATTATGTTGCAGGAGTAAAGATCGGACCAATTAAAGCCAGCTATAAAATTGTTTAGCCTCCGAAAATTTGCCTTGCGAAAACAGGGAATTCGCTTTGTAGATTTCTCTGAATTTACTTTTAATACCGTACCTAAGTCGATTTCCACCTCGAAAGTAGGATGATATTGATCTTCAGGTTGAGTAAGAGGTACTACCCTGGACAGAAACACACTTTCAGGACTTGTTACAAAACATAGATCCAAAAGTCGACCAAGAGAATTTTGAATATAATTAACTTGCGACAGTGATAAGTCGAGCAAGCCGTCAATAAAGTCATGTTGTGCTAAAGGGAGAAGGATATTCGATTGTTTTTCTGGGGACCATATTGTGCCAGGTATATTAAAATCACCTAGAACTACCAATTGGTCCCTGTCAGAAAGTTTATTCAAGATGGACTGGATAGCGGACAGATGATTCTGATATTCAGGGAATTCAGAAGATGGCGGAATATAGGAGCACGTAATATAAACTGATCTGTCGGAAAAAGACAGCTTTACACATACGAATTCCGAGTTACGGGAATCGTCCAAAATTAACTCCTCCGACGCGAGGGTAGATCTAACCGCAATTAAGACTCCACCTCCCCGTCTGGAGGGACGGTCAAACCTATATATAGTGTACATACCTGGGAAGACTTCGGAGTTGAGTATCTCCGGCTTTAACCAAGTCTCTGTGAGCACTATAATATGGGATGCAAATGAAAGACTATCACAATACAATTTGATTAATTTGCTACGCAAGCCTCTAACATTTTGATAGGAGATAGTAAGTTTTGTAGTTAGTTTTTTGAAGAGGAAGAAGATGAAGAGGCGGATGGTGCAGTGGTCTGGCCACGTGAGGGAAGTTTAATTCCCACGGGCACCTTTTTCTTATTTTTGGTCTTAGCTTCAAACTCTTTTACCACCATACTATCCGGCCAAAAATCACCCGAACATATGGTCGAAAAGAGCTCGTTTGGGACAGTTATCTTGAAAGATGATATGTCCCTAGCATAAGAGAAATTAAATTTTTCCACTTTTATATTATCGGCTTTTGTTTTGTCTTGTATATAAGACAATACATCCGACGATGTTTGATCAGGGGAAAGCCGAGAAACAAAAATTTGTTTCTTTAGTGGAACCACCGCGAGGGGTTTTGGCGCTGCAGATTGTATTTCTGAAGCGCCAACTTGTGCCGGTAGTCCGGACTCAATGTTCCCTTGTGGTGGTAAACTAATCGAGACAGGTGGAATCACTGGTTGAGAAACCAGTGCAGACAATTCGGAATTTTTAGCAATCACAAGGTGGGGCTCCATCCACAGCTGATTGATCGGATTGCTCCGAATCTTTTTTAGCTGCCGATCTTAGCAGCATATGTGGATTTGCTGCGATTGACAGCTGATCAGTTGTGGAGTCCTGTTGATCATTTGCCCGTGGTTGCGGGGCCTTAGGCAGCCTACCACCAGCGGCTTTTTTGCGCTTTGGAGATTCATCTAATAGCTTAAGGCCATTAAACTGTGAATTAAGCGCGGAAAGAAGATCATCGGCTCGACGAAAACTATCTCTAGCTACGCCAAAACTGTTGATCAGTTCTTTCAAGCCACCTTTAGTTTGGCGCATAAACGATTTCATCTCGTTCGCAACCACAAGGCAAGCATCACAACAGTAATTTAGATTTTTACCCTTGGCTAGGTCATCACTTGTACGGCCATTAAAACCAGCGCACTTAGTATGCACCATTCTATCACATAGCCAACAAGTCATTTTTGGCTGCTCAGGTTTTATAACCTGGCAACAATTTTTATAAAAGCAGACGACATTTACGGTTTCCATGTTCAACTGAAATCAGACCACTGTGCGTGCACGAAAACACAAGACCAAAACTTTCAAGCGAGCTGTTAAAAGAACCGCACGAGAGCAGTCTGCACGCAGAGAAATTTAGATTTTGTGTGGGAGAGCGAAAGAGAGAGAGAGAGAGTGAGAGCGCAAAGTGCAGTTTATGTGCATGCAAAAAAAAAAACAACACCAAACACCACTGCGAACAACGCACAAAAAGGGAGAGTAAACAAAACAAAGAGACGAAAAATGCAAACTACTTTGTATATTTGTTTAAACTACGGCACAAATCACAAAAGAATCACTCGCGAAGCGAACGGATCTTTAATAATTATGTTTAAATATATGATAATTACAGAAAATTATTTAAAAACCACGGCTGGTTTAACAAACACAAAATAAAAAACCGGGAGCAAAAAAAACACGACCGTTCGCTTTGAAAGCTAATAGACGATGTTCG
>NW_022881414.1:0-22750 GCF_004382145.1 Drosophila mauritiana
TCGATTTCAAAACAACATAAGAACTTATTTTAAAAATATAACGGAACTGACTTATATCAAATGGACACGTCATCAATTATTGAATACCGTTCTGGGACGTAGATTTCCTACGAATTGGAATTTTATATTTAAATTCGATATTGTCAATATTTTTATAAAGTAATTTTGTGTTCACCTTAGCGTCTTTAGTCATGTATATTAGCACTTGTTTTCAAATTTCATGTTGCTAGTTAATTACCGCTAATTAATATTAATATTTGATTTGATTGTCATATTCAAAACAACATAAGAACTTATTTTAAAAAATATAACGAATTATTTAGATACGAACCTCTTATTCTTTGGTCCTTGATTTACGACATCCTTTGTTCTAATTTTACATCCGCGCAGCTCCTGAACTACATCGCAGGTCATCTAGCTTATTGGCTCCCAGAGGGTACATGTAATTAAAACAAAACCATTACAAGTTTAGTGTTTAATTGTAACACAATGGGCATAAGTTTTAATTAGCATTAACGATGACGTGGCCAAGAATGGGAACTGACTTAATATCAAATGGACCACGTCATCAATTCATGAATACCGTCTCTGGGACGTAGATTTCCTATGAATTGGAATTTTATTAAAAAATTCGATATTGTCAATATTTTTATGAAGTAAATTTTGTGTTCACCTTAGCGTCTTTAGTCATGTATATCTTAGCAATTATTTCAATTTCATGTTGCTAGTTAATTACCGCTAATTAATATTGAAATATTTTTTGATTTGATCATCGTCAAAACAACATAAGAACTTATTTTAAAAATATAACGAATTATTTAGATACGAACCTCTTATTCTTGGTCCTTGATTACGACATCTTTGTTCTAATTTTCAGAAACTATATCGCAGGTCATCTAGCTTATTGGCTCCCAGAGGGTACATGTAATTAAAACAAAACCATTACAAGTTTAGTGTTAAAACACAATGGGCATAAGTTTTAATTAGCATTAACGATGACGTGGCCAAGAATGGAACTGACTTAATATCAAATGGACCACGTCATCAATTCATGAATACCGTCTCTGGGACGTAGATTTCCTACGAATTGGAATTTTAATAAAAAATTCGATATTGTCAATATTTTTATGAAGTAAATTTTGTGTTCACCTTAGCGTCTTTAGTCATGTATACTATTAGCAATTATTTAAATTTCATGTTGCTAGTTAATTACCGCTAATTAATATTAAAATATTTTTTGATTTTGATTGTCGATTATCAAAACAACATAAGAACTTATTTTAAAAATATACGAATTATTTAGATACGAACCTTTATTCTTTGGTCCTTGATTTACGACATCCATTTGTTTCTAATTTTACATCCGCAGCTCCTGAAACTACATCGCAGGTCATCTAGCTTATTGGCTCCCAGAGGGAGGGTACATTGAAATTAAAAAACAAAACATTACAAGTTTAGTGTTATTGTAAACACAATGGGCATAAGTTTTAATTAGCATAACGATGACGTGGCCAAGAATGGAACTGACTTAATATCAAATGGACCACGTCATCAATATATGAATACATCTCTGGTACGTAGATTTCCTATGAATTGGAATTTTATTTAAAAAATTCGATATTGTCAATATTTTTATGAAGTAAATTTTGTGTTCACCTTAGCGTCTTTAGTCATGTATATCTTAGCACTTGTTTTCAATTTCATGTTGCTAGTTAATTACCGCTAATTAATATTAAAAATTTTTTGATTTTGATCATCGATTGTCAAAACAACATAAGAACTTATTTTAAAAATATATCGAATTATTTAGATACAAACCTCTTATTCTATGGTCCTTGATTTACGACATCCTTTGTTCTAATTTTACATCCGCGCAGCTCCTGAAACTACATCGCAGGTCATCTAGCTTATTGGCTCCCAGAGGGTACATGTAATTGAAACAAAACCATTACAAGTTTAGTTTTATTTGTAAACAGAATGGGCATAAGTTTTAATTAGCATTAACGATGACGTGGCCAAGAATAGAACTGACTTAATATCAAATGGACCACGTCATCAATATATGAATACCGTCTCTGGGACGTAGATTTCCTACAAATTGGAATTTTATATTAAATTCGATATTGTCAATAATTTTATGAAGTAAATTTTGTGTTCACCTCAGCATCATTAGTCATGTATTAGCAAGTGTTTCAAATTTCAATTTGCTAGTTAAGTACCGCTAATTAATATTAAATATTTTTTGATTTTGATTGTCTATAATCAAAACAACATAAGAACTTATTTTAAAAATATAACGAATTATTTAGATACGAACCTCTTATTCTTTGGTCCTTGATTTACGACATCCTTTGCTCTAATTTTACATCCGCGCAGCTCCTGAAACTACATCGCAGGTCATCTAGCTTATTGGCTCCCAGAGGATACATATAATTAAAACAAAACCATTACAAGTTTAGTGTTATTTGTAAACACAATGGGCATAAGTTTTAATTAGCATTAACGATGACGTGGCCAAGAATAGAACTGACTTAATATCAAATGGACCACGTCATCAATATATGAATACCATCTCTGGTACGTAGATTTCCTACGAATTGGAATTTGTTTTAAAAATTCGATATTGTCAATATTTTTATGAAGTAAATTTTGTGTTCACATTAGCATATTTAGTCATGTATATCTATTAGCAATTGATTTAAATTTCACGTTTCTAGTTAATTACCGCTAATTAAAATTAAATATTTTTTGATTTTGATCGTCGATTATCAAAACAACATAAGAACTTATTTTAAAAATATATCGAATTATTTAGATACAAACCTCTTATTCTATGGTCCTTGATTTATGGCATCCTTTTCGCTGATTGTACATTCGGATAGCTCCTAATATTACAGCGTAGGTCATCTAGCGTATTGGCTTCCAGTGGGAACTTATAATTGAAACTAAACCATTATAACTTTCACAGTAGAATATTTTGTTATGTATATCTATTAGCAATTGTTATAAATTTCATGTTGTAGTTAATAACCGCTAATTAATAGTAAATATTTTTTGATTTTGATTGTCGATTATCAAAACAACATAAGAACTTATTTTAGAAATATAATGATTTGTTTAGATACGAACCTCTTATTCTTTGGTCCTTGATTTACGACATCATTTGTTCTGATTTTACATCAGCGCAGCTCCTGAAACTACATCGCAGCTCATCTAGCTTATTGGCTCCCAGAGGATACAGGAACAGAACAAAACCATTACAAGTTAAGTTTTATTAGTAAACAGCATACGTTTTAATTAGCATTAACGATGACGTGGCCAAGACTAGAACTGACTTAATTTCAAAAAACATTATATATAAAATTATCAAAATATTATAAATTAAAAATATACTTGAAAGATTAAGTTTACTTAAAAATATTCTAAAAATATTCGGTATATATATGTTAAAATTGCTAAGTTGACAAACACTAGAAATATAAACCATAAACAAAAACTATATTTGCACTGTGCCGTGTAGCTTACTTGCCACTAATGAGAATCGAGGCGAAGGGCGCAAAATTTTTATTTGCAAAATTTTCCATTTGCTTAGTTTAATTTAAATTAGTTATATTTAAAAAATATTCTAAAAATATTCGGTATATATATGTTAAAAATACTAAGTTGACAAACACTAGAAATATATACCATAAACAAAAACTTTATTTGCACTGTGCCGTGTAGCTTACGTGCCACTAATGAGAATCGAGGAGGAGGGCGCAAAAAAAAATATTCGGTAAATATATGTTAAAAATATTAAGTGGACAAACACCAGAAATATATACTATAAACAAAAACTATATTTGCACTGTGCCACTAATGAGAATCGAGGAGGAGGGCGCAAAATTTTTACTTCAAAATTTTCCATTTGCTTAGTTTAATTTCTAATTTAATTACTTATTCTCTCATTGTGTGTGGTGTGCCATCTTCAGACGATTCGACCGCCGAAGTGTGAAGACGTTTTTATCGAGCTCCGCGAAGTGAACGCCAAATAAAGTAAACTAAATAAAAAAATCCGAAAGCGAAAGAGACGCTCTATGCGATGCAAGATCGCTTAAAATATATAGTGATTTGTTATCTTAAATTATAAAACTATGAGTCAGAACGACACTCGCGCTCAGCGACAGCGCCGAGCAAGACGAACGGCCGGCTCTCAATTCAACGCAACAACGCGTACTTCTCCTACGTCTCACCGACAATCCCAAACGCAGACATCGATCGGTCAATAAACCTTCTTCTACCCAACAAATCAAGAAAGAGCGCGCTCCTGCTCTCCCGCTCTCTTAGCTCCGACAGAAGCCCCGCTACCTCCAACAACAACAGCTGGAGATAGACCGAAAGCCCGCTCTACATCGTCATCGGCTGCACCCGCTCACGCTCTGACTGAGTCAGCGAAAGCAAAACCGCAAGCAATAAACGGTACTGCTGCACTACCAGCAAAACAAAACGAAAACGTAAACAAAAAAGCTGGGTCGACCTGGCAGACTGGAATGGACCGCTTACATTACAATAAAGCGAAAGCTCAGCCCGGAAAATTCAGATTTGGAAAAACAAGCCGAAAAATACACGCGACAACTCTACCTTGATCAAAAATGTAGCCCCTGCAAATACCAAACAGATTTGCCTTGCTGGTAGACACCGCTGAGGACGTGCCGCTGGGACCCGTTGATATCGAACCGAAGAAAACAAAACCTCCGCCAATATACATCCGCGAGAAGAGCACAAGCGGTTTTGTAAATACTTTGATTGGCCTTATTGGAAAAGATAGCTTTCATATAATTCCCCTCGTAAGAGGTACTATCAATGAAATCAAACTTCAGACGGAGGACAAACTACAGAAAAGTCACAAACTATTTTACCGCACAAAAAAATAGGCTTCTACACCTACCAGCTTAAAAGCAGCAAGGGCCTGCAAGTAGTCCTGAAGGGCATTGAAGTCTGATGTTACGCCCGAAGAGATAACTGAGGCGCTAAAGGAAAAGGGATTTTACGCCAAAAGCGTGTTCAATATCAAAAACAGAAACAGGCAGCCCCCAACCATTCTTCAAGATTGAGCTTGAACCAGAAAACAAGCCTCCTAGAAAAAACGAGGTTCACCCATTTTACAAACTCCAACTCCTTCTGCACCGTAGGATCACGGTAGAAGAGCCGCACAAACGTAACGCTCTTGTACAATGTACAAACTGCCAAGAGTATGGCCACACAAGGTCGTATTGTACACTTCGCCCGGTGTGCGTAGTCTGTGGAGATCTCCACGACTCCAAACAGTGTCAAACTAACAAAAAAAATGCATGCGAGAAAAAATTCAATAACTGTGGGGGCAACCACACAGCAAACTACAGAGGCTGTCCAATCCACAAAGAGCTGAAAATCCGTCTTCACAAAAGAATGAACACGGCGCGGACACACCAAGGAACAGCTACCCTGATACCATCAGAGACAAATCCTGAAGTAATTTTCTCGAAAGCAGCAAGTTTCGCTCCCTGGCCTACATCCAACACTAACAAGACAACATTTGCAAACGTTTTAAAATCAGGTATGACGCCTCCAACCCAAAATTCCCGAACTCCACATGAAGTGCACACAAAATTAGACACACAACAAAACTATAACCCAGCTGCGCAGCAGGAAACAAAAACTGAAGCTATGATGCAAGCCTTACAACAGAGCATGATGGAATTTATGACATTTATGAAGACCACCATTCAAGACATGATGCGTAATCAAAACCTTTGATACAAATGCTTGTAGCCCAACAATCAAATAAATAATGGCTACCTTACGCATAGCTACGTGGAACGCCAATGGCGTCTCACAGCGCAAACTTGAGCTAGCTCAATTCCTACATGAGAAGCATATCGACGTAATGCTTCTTTCGGAAACTCATCTCACAAGCAAATACAATTTTCAAATAAGAGACTACCATTTCTACGGTACAAATCACCCCGACGGAAAAGCACACGGTGGCACCGCCATACTCATAAGGAACCGTATTTAATATAACGAATTATTTAGATACGAACCTTTATTCCTTGGTCCTTGATTACCGACATCATTTGTGCTAATTTACATCCAAAGCAGCTCCTGAAACTATATCGCAGGTCATCTAGCTATTGGCTCCCAGAGGGTACATGTAATTGAAACAAAACCATTACAAGTTTAGTGTAATTGTAAACACAATGGGCATAAGTTTTAATTAGCATTAACGATGACATGGCCAAGAATGGAACTGACTTAATATCAAATGACCACGTCATCAATTCATGAATACCGTCTCTGGACGTAGATTTCCTACGAATTGGAATTTTATATCAAATACGATATTGTCAATATTTTATCAAGTAAATTTTGTGTACACCTTAGCGTCTTTAGTCATGTATATCTTAGCACTTGTTTTCAATTTCATGTTGCTAGTTAATTACCGCTAATTAATATTAAATATTTTTTGATTTGATCATCGATTGTCAAAACAACATAAGAACTATTTTAAAAATATATCGAATTATTTAGATACAAACCTATTATTCTATGGTCCTTGATTTACGACATCCTTTGTTCTAATTTTACATCCGCGCAGCTCCTGAAACTACATCGCAGGTCATCTAGCTTATTGGCTCCCAGAGGGTACATGTAATTAAAACAAAACCATTACAAGTTTAGTTTATTTGTAAACAGAATGGGCATAAGTTTAAATTAGCATTAACGATGACGTGGCCAAGAATGGAACTGACTTAATATCAAATGGACCACGTCATCAATATATGAATACCATCTCTGTACGTAGATTTCCTATGAATTGGAATTTATTTAAAAAATTCGGTATTGTCAATATTTTTATAAGTAAATTTTGTGTTCACCTAGCGTCTTTAGTCATGTATTAGCAAGTGTTTCAAATTCATGTTGCTAGTTAAGTACCGCTAATTAATATTAAATATTTTTGATTTTGATTGTCTATAATCAAAAAAAACATAAGAACTTATTTTAAAAATATAACGAATTATTTAGATACGAACCTCTTATTCTTTGGTCCTGATTACGACATCCTTGTTCTAATTTTACATCCGCGCAGCTCCTGAAACTACATCGCAGGTCATCTAGCTTATTGGCTCCAGAGGTAACATATAATTAAAACAAAACCATTACAAGTTTAGTGTTATTGTAAACACAATGGGCATAAGTTTAATTAGCATTAACGATGACGTGGCCAAGAATGGAACTGACTTAATATCAAATGGACCACGTCATCAAATATGAATACCATCTCTGGACGTAGATTTCCTATGAATTGGAATTTTATTTAAAAAATTCGATATTGTCAATATTTTTATGAAGTAAATTTTGTGTTCACCTTAGCTTTAGTCATGTATATCTATTAGCAATTTTTAAATTTCATGTTGCTAGTTAATTACCGCTAATTAATATTAAATATTTTTTGATTTTGATTGTCGATTATCAAAACAACATAAGAACTTATTTTAAAAATATAACGAATTATTTAGATACGAACCTTTATTTTTGGTCCTTGATTTACGACATCCTTTGTTCTAATTTTACATCGCGCAGCTCCTGAAACTACATCGCAGGTCATCTAGCTTATTGGCTCCCAGAGGGTACATGTAATTAAAACAAAACCATTACAAGTTTAGTGTTATTTGTAAACACAATGGGCATAAGTTTTAATTAGCATTAACGATGACGTGGCCAAGAATGGAACTGACTTAATATCAAATGGACCACGTCATCAATATATGAATACCATCTCTGGACGTAGATTTCCTACGAATTGGAATTTTATTTAAAAATTCGATATTGTCAATATTTTATGAAGTAAATTTTGTGTTCACCTTAGCATCTTTAGTCATGTATATTAGCAATTGTTTTAAATTTCATGTTGCTAGTTAATTACCGCTAATTAATATTAAAAATTTTTTTGATTTTGATTGTCGATTATCAAAACAACATAAGAACTTATTTTAAAAAATATACGAATTATTTAGATACGAACCTCTTATTCTTGGTCCTTGATTTACGACATCCTTTGTTCTAATTTTACATCCGCGCAGCTCCTGAAACTACATCGCAGGTCATCTAGCTTATTGGCTCCCAGAGGGTACATGTAATTAAAACAAAACCATTACAAGTTTAGTTTTATTTGTAAACACAATGGGCATAAGTTTTAATTAGCATTAACGATGACGTGGCCAAGAATGGAACTGACTTAATATCAAATGGACCACGTCATCAATATATGAATACCCTCTGGACGTAGATTTCCTACGATTGGAATTTTATTTAAATTCGATATTGTCAATATTTTATGAAGTAAATTTTGTGTTCACCTTATTAGTCATGTATATATTAGCAATTTTTAAATTTCATGTTGCTAGTTAATTACCGCTAATTAATATTAAATATTTTTTGATTTTGATGTCGATTATCAAAACAACATAAGAACTTATTTTAAAAATATACGAAATTATTTAGATACAAACCTCTTATTCTATGGTCCTTGATTTATGACATCCTTTTCGCTGATTGTACATTCGGATAGCTCCTAATATTACATCGTAGGTCATCTAGCGTATTGGCTTCCAGGGGAACTTATAATTGAAACTAAACCATTATAACTTTCACAGTAGCATATTTTGTTATGTATATTAGCAATTGTTATAAATTTCATGTTGTAGTTAATAACCGCTAATTAATATAAATATTTTTTGATTTTGATTGTCGATTTTCAAAACAACATAAGAACTTATTTTAGAAATATAACGAATTATTTAGATACGAACCTCTTATTCTTTGGTCCTTGATTTACGACATCCTTTGTTCTGATTTTACATCAGCGCAGCTCCTGAAACTACATCGCAGGTCATCTAGCTTATTGGCTCCCAGAGGATACATGAAAAAAACAAAACCATTACAAGTTTAGTTTTATTAGTAAACAGCATACGTTTTAATTAGCATTAACGATGACGTGGCCAAGACTAGAACTGACTTAATTTCAAAAAAAATATATATAAAATTATCAAATATTATAAATTAAAAATATACTAGAAAGATTAAGTTTACAAATATTCGGTAATATATGTTAAAAAATATTAAGTTGACAAACACTAGAATATATACTAAGAACAAAATCTATATTTGCACTGTGCCGTGTAGCTTACGTGCCACTAATGAGATCGAGGCAAAGGCGCAAAATTTTTTTGCAAAATTTTCCATTTGCTTAGTTTAATTTAAATTAGTAATATTTAAAAAATATTCTAAAATATTCGGTATATATATGTTAAAATACTAAGTTGACAAACACTAGAAATATATACCATAAACAAAAACTATATTTGCAGCTTACTTGCCACTAATGAGAATCGAGGCGAAGGGCGCAAAATTTTATTTGCAAAATTTCCATTTGCAAAAATATTCTAAAAATATTCGGTATATATATGTTTAAAATACTAAGTTGACAAACACTAGAAATATATAAAACAAAAACTATATTTGCACTGTGCCGTGTAGCTTACGTGCCACTAATGAGAATCGAGGAGGAGGGCGCAAAAAAAATATTCAAAATATTCGGTAAATATATGTTAAAAATATTAAGTGACAAACACTAGAAATATACTAGAAACAAAAACTATATTTGCACTGTGGTGTAGCTTACTTGCCACTAATGAGAATCGAGGAGGAGGGTAATTTTTACTTGCAAAATTTTCCATTTGCTTAGTTTAATTTCTAATTTAATTACTTATTCTCTCATTGTGTGTGTGCCATCTTCAGTTTGCAGCCTTTGGGATAATCTTTTGCTGTGTGTGTGTGGAGCCTGCTGTTTGCATATGTGTGAGTGTAGCTTGTCATTTATTTATTTTATGTCGATTCCGCGAGTTCGATATTGTCAATATTTTTATGAAGTAAATTTTGTGTACACCTTAGCATATTTAGTCATGTATATCTATTAGCAATTGTTTTAAATTTCATGTTGCTAGTTAAATACCGCTAATTAATATGAAATATTTTTTGATTTTGATTGTCGATTTTCAAAACAACATAAGAACTTATTTTAAAAATATAACGAATTATTTAGATACGAACCTCTTATTCTTGGTCCTTGATTTACGACATCCTTTGTTGCTAATTTTACATCCGCGCAGCTCCTGAAACTACATCGCAGGTCATCTAGCTTATTGGCTCCCAGAGGGTACATGTAATTAAAACAAAACCAACAAGTTTAGTGTTATTTGTAAACACAATGGGCATAAGTTTTAATTAGCATTAACGATGACGTGGCCAAGAATGGAACTGACTTAATATCAAATGGACCACGTCATCAATTATGAATACCGTCTCTGGGACGTAGATTTCCTACGAATTGGAATTTTATATTAAATCATTGTCATATTTTTTATGAAGTAAATTTTGTGTTCACCTTAGCATATTTAGTCATGTATATCTATTAGCAATTATTTAAATTTCATGTTGCTAGTTAATTACCGCTAATTAATATGAAATATTTTTTGATTTTGATTGTCGATTAATCAAAACAACATAAGAACTTATTTTAAAAATATAACGAATTATTTAGATACGAACCTCTTATTCTTTGGTCCTTGATTTACGACATCCTTTGTTCTGATTTTACATCAGCGCAGCTCCTGAAACTACATCGCAGGTCATCTAGCTTATTGGCTCCCAGAGGATACATGAAATTAAAACAAAACCATTACAAGTTTAGTTTTAATAGTAAACAGCATACGTTTTAATTAGCATTAACGATGACGTGGCCAAGACTAGAACTGACTTAATTTCAAAAAACATTATATATAAATTATCAAATATTAAATTAAAAATATACTAGAAAGATTAAGTTTACTTAAAAATATTCTAAAAATATTCGGTAAATATATGTTAAAAATTAAGTTGACAAACACTAGAAATATATACCATAAACAAAAACTATATTTGCACTGTGCCGTGTAGCTTACTTGCCACTAATGAGAATCGAGGCGAAGGGCGCAAAATTTTATTTGCAAAATTTTCCATTTGCTTATTAAATTAATTAGTAATATTTAAAAAATATTCTAAAATATTCGGTATATATATGTTAAAAATACTAAGTTGACAAACACTAGAAAATATACCATAAACAAAAACTATATTTGCTGTGCCGTGGTGCCACTAATGAGAATCGAGCAGAAGGGCTCAAAAAAAATATTCTAAAAATATTCGGTAAATATATGTTAAAAATATTAAGTTGACAAACACTAGAAATATATACTAGAAACTAAAACTATATTTGCACTGTGCTGTGTAGCTTACGTGCCACTAATGAGAATCCAGGAGGAGGGCGCAGTTTTATTTGTAAACACAATGGGCATAAGTTTTAATTAGCATTAACGATGACGTGGCCAAGAATAGGAATGACTTATATCAAATGGACCACGTCATCAATTCATGAATACCGTCTCTGGGACGTAGATTTCCTATGAATTGGAATTTTATTTAAAAATTCGGTATTGTTAATTTTTATGAAGTAAATTTTGTGTTCACCCTAGCGTCTTTAGTCATGTATATCTTAGCACTTGTTTTCAATTTCATGTTGCTAGTTAATTACCGGTAATTAATATTAAATATTTTTTGATTTTGATCATCGATTGTCAAAACAACATAAGTACTTATTTTAAAAATATATCGAATTATTTAGATACAAACCTCTTATTCTATGGTCCTTGATTTACGACATCCTTTGTTCTAATTTTACATCCGCGCAGCTCCTGAAACTACATCGCAGGTTATCTAGCTTATTGGCTCCCAGAGGATACATGAAATTAAAACAAAACCATTACAAGTTTAGTTTTTTAGTAAACAGCATACGTTTTAATTAGCATTAACGATGTCGTGGCCAAGACTAGAACTGACTTAATTTCAAAAACATATAAAAATAAATATTATAAATTAAAAATATAGTAGAAAGATTAAGTTTACTTAAAAATATTCTAAAAATATTCGGTAAATATGTTAAAAATATTAAGTTGACAAACACTAGAATATATACTAAAAACAAAATCTATATTTGCACTGTGCCGTGTAGCTTACGTGCCACTAATGAGAATCGAGGCGAAGGGCGCAAAATTTTTATTTGCAAAAATCCATTTGTTTAGTTTAATTTAAATTAGTAATATTTAAAAAATATTCGGTATATATATGTTAAAAATACTAAGTTGACAAACACTAGAAATATATACCATAAACAAAAACTATATTTGCACTGTGCCGTGTAGCTTACGTGCCACTAATGAGGATCGAGGAAGAGGGCGCAAAAAAAATATTCTAAAAATATTCGGTATATATATTAAAAATACTAAGTTGACAAACACTAGAAGTATATACCAAAACTATATTTGCACTGTGCCGTGTAGCTTACTTGCCACTAATGAGAATCGAGGCGAAGGGCGCAAAATTTTTATTTGCAAAATTTTCCATTTGCTTAGTTTAATTTAAATTAGTAATATTTAAAAAAATATTCTAAAATATTCGGTATATATATGTTAAAAATACTAAGTTGACAAACACTAGAAATATATACCATAAACAAAAACTATATTTGCACTGTGCCGTGTAGCTTACGTGCCACTAATGAGAATCGAGGAGGGGCGCAAAAAAATATTCGGTAAATATATGTTAAAAATATTAAGTTGACAAACACTAGAAATATATACTAGAAACAAAAACTATATTTGCACTGTGCTGTGAACTTATAGATGCGGCCGTTGTGAACCTCACCTCGCAAATTCAGGAGGCAGCAACTTATGCTGCTCCAAGGTTCTCTAACCAAACGAGGGACAGCAGTAGAGACGTCCACTTTTGGAATCCGCGGGTTAATGAGCTCAAGTCAGAGAAAAAGGCGTCTCCGACGGGTTTGGTTCCTCTCCAGGAACCCTAGAGACAAAACAGCTCTGAACAGAGCCACCAAGGAGCTGAAGGAAACTCTGGCCAGGCTAAGGAAAGAGGCCCTCGACAGCTTTGTTGGTAATCTCGCGCCGGTGATCCCCACCACAACCTGTGGAATGTTACCAAGCGCATCAAGAGGCCACTGAAGAGGATCCCGCCCATCAGAAGACAAGACAACTCATGGTGCAGAACTGAGACCGAAAGAGCCAACGCATTCGCCGAGCACTCGGAGGAAGTCTTCACACCAGCCAATCGATGTTCCCCAAATGAAGCAGCCGAAACAGCCAGGCTCCTGTCAGAACCTCTCTCTGACTCCGAGTCGATACCCCAGGCCACGGAAGAGGAGATCAGCAATTTAATAGCGGCAATGGGTAACCACAAGGCTCCAGGCGATGATGCCATCAATGCCATTGCTATAAAGCTCCTACCCCCTATTAGCAAGTCACTAATCACGACCATAATAAATAAGTGCTTGCAATTGGGGCACTTCCCTTCATCATGGAAACGCGCCGAAGTACTTATGATCCTGAAGCCTGGTAAACATGAAGCCAATCTCGCCTCCTACCGCCCGATCAGCTTACTGCCAGTACTCTCCAAGGTACTCGAAAGAGTATTTTTGTCCAGAGTATTGCCGGTGATTGAGGAGGCTGGTCTGATCCCTGATCACCAGTTTGGCTTTAGGCGCCGCCACGGGACACCAGAGCAAGGCCACCGAGTAGCGCAATATGTCCTGGACGCCTTTGAGAATAAGAAATACTGCCTAGCAGTAATGCTGGACATTAAGCAAACCTTTGATCGTGTTTGGCACCCCGGTCCTCCTAAAGCTCAAAAACGGCCTGCCCCAGCCATATTTCAAGTTCTTGAAATCGTTCCTGGAGGGCAGAAGATTCGCCGTCAGGTGTGGAGAAGCGCGCTCAGACGTCAAGAAGCCCGTGCAGGAGTTCCCCAAGGAAGCGTTCTCGGTCCGCTCCTCTACAACGCGTATACGGCTGACCTGCCGGTGATACCGAGCCAGTACATTATGGCAGCCACTTACGCCGATGATACTGCGTTCCTAACAACAGCAGATACCCCAGCAGAGGCCTCCCAGACTATGCAGGAGCAACTAGATCTACTGAACACGTGGCACACGAGATGGAATATATCGGTAAACAGCGACAAGTCAACCGCTACCACCTTCGCAACTAGGCGCGGCACTTGCCCACCAGTCAGTTTCAACGGGTTCCCAATCCCAGAGGTAGCCAATCCAAATTATCTTGGCTTTACACTGGACAGGAGACTTACATGGAGACCACACCTGCTAAAGAAGCGGAAACAGGCGGAGAACCGAGTCCGTGAATTCTACTGGCTGATGGGCAGACAATCTAAGCTACCGACTTCCACTAAGCTCCTTATCTACAAAGATCATAAGGCCAATCTGGACGTATGGCATTCAACTGTGGGGCACTGCATCGAAAAGTAACATCAACATTATCCAGACATTCGAAAACAAAACGCTCCGCACAGTCACAAACGCTCACCCTTTCCACGATAATGCCACTATACACGAGGTCCTCAACTTCCCCTGGGTGAAGGATGAGATTAAGAAATCAGCAGGCAGTACATGCAGAGGCTTCAAGACCACCCAAACAACCTGGCACAAGACCTGCTGGACACCAGTCAACGCACCAGGAGGCTGCATCGATCACACCCTTTGGACCTCTCTGGGATTAGACACGCAAATTAAATTAAATTATATACATACATTATTATATACATCATACATACAATATCGACAGTTATTGTATAGTTTCGAAACAATTTATGTAATCAATTAATTCTCTACCGTTAAGTTTTAGTCATCAAATTTAATGACTGTCCGCGAAGGACAGTTTTAAATTAATACATCAAAAAAAAAAAAACTGTGCTGTGTAGCTTACGTGCCACTAATAAGAATCGAGGAGGAAGGCGCAAAATTTTTACTTGCAAAATTTTCCATTTGCTTAGTTTAATTTCCAATTTAATTACTTATTCTCTCATTGTGTGTGTGTGCTATCTTCAGTTTGCAGCCTTTGGAATAATCTTTTGTCTCCCTGAAGTGTGTGTCTGTATGTGTGTGTGTGGAGCCTGCTGTTTGCATATGTGTGAGTGTAGCTTGTCATTTATTTATTTTATGCCACATCGATTCCGCGAGTTCGATATTGTCAATATTTTTATGAAGTAAATTTTGTGTACACCTTAGCATATATAGTCATGTATATCTATTAGCAATTGTTTTAAATTTCATGTTGCTACTTAAATACCGCTAATTAATATGAAATATTTTTTGATTTTGATTGTCGATTTTCAAAACAACATAAGAACTTATTTTAGAAATATAACGAATTATTTAGATACAACCTCTTATTCTCTGGTCCTTGATTTACGACATCCTTTGTTCTAATTTTACATCCGCGCAGCTCCTGAAACTACATCGCAGGTCATCTAGCTTATTGGCTCCCAGAGGGTACATGAAATTAAAACAAAACCATTACAGTTTAGTGTGTTATTTGTAAACACAATAAGCATAAGTTTTAATTAGCATTAACGATGACGTGGCCAAGAATGGAACTGACTTAATATCAAATGGACCACGTCATCAATATATGAATACCGTCTCTGGGACGTAGATTTCCTATGAATTGGAATTTTAGTTTAAAAATTTGATATTGTCAATATTTTTATGAAGTAAATTTTGTGTTCACCTTAGCATATTTAGTCATGTATATCTATTAGCAATTATTTAAATTTCATGTTGCTAGTTAATTACCGCTAATTAATATGAAATATTTTTGATTTTGATTGTCGATTATCAAAACCATTAAGAACTTATTTTTAAAATATAACGAATTATTTAGATACGAACCTCTTATTCTTTGGTCCTTGATTTACGACATCATTTGTGATTTTACATCCGCGCAGCTCCTGAAACTACATCGCAGGTCAGCTAGCTTATTCGCTCCCAGAGGGTACATGTAATTAAAACAAAACCATAACAAGTTTAGTGGTATTTTTAAACACAATGGGCATAAGTTTTAATTAGCATTAACGATGACGTGGCCAAGAATAGAACTGACTTAATAAATGGACCACGTCATCAATATATGAATCTGTGGTACGTACATTTCCTACGAATTGGAATTTTGTGTTAAATTCGATATTGGTAATATTTTTATGAAGTAAATTTAGTGTACACCTTAGCATATTTAGTCATGTATATTAATAACCGCTAATTAATATTAAATATTTTTTGATTTTGATTGTCTGTAATCAAAACAACATAAGAAGTTATTTTAAAAATATTACGAATTATTTAGATACGAACCTCTTATTCTTTGGTCCTTGATTTACGACATTCTTTGTTCTAATTTTACATCCGCGCAGGTCCTGAAACTACATCGCAGGTCATCTAGCTTATTGGCTCCCAGAGGATACATTAATTAAAACAAAACCATTACAAGTTTAGTTTTATTAGTAAACAGCATACGTTTTAATTAGCATTAACGATGTCGTGGCCAAGACTAGAACTTACTTAATTTCAAAAACATTATATATAAAATTATCAAATATTATAAATTAAAATATACTAGAAAGATTAAGTTTACTTAAAAATATTCTAAAATATTCGGTAAATATATGTTAAAATATTAAGTTGACAAACACTAGAAATATATACTAAGAACAAAATCTATATTTGCACTGTGCCGTGTAGCATACGTGCCACTAATGAGAATCGAGGCGAAGCAAAATTTTTATTTGCAAAATTTTCCATTTGCTTAGTTTAATTTAAATTAGTAATATTTAAAAAATATTCTAAAAATATTCGGTATATATATATTAAAAATACTAAGTTGACAAACACTAGAAATATATACCATAAAACAAAACTATATTTGCAATGTGCCGTGTAGCTTACGTGCCACTAATGAGAATCGAGGCGAAGGGCGCAAAATTTTATTTGCAAAATTTTCCATTTGCTTAGTTTAATTTAAATTAGTAATATTTAAAAAATAAAAATTATTCGGTATATATATGTTAAAATACTAAGTTGACAACACTAGAAATATATACCATAAACAAAAACTATATTTGCACTGTGCCGTGTGTTACTTGCCACTAATGAGAATCGAGGCGAAGGGCGCAAAAATATTCTAAAAATATTCGGTATATATATGTTAAAAATACTAAGTTGACAAACACTAGAAATATATACCATAAACAAAACTATATTTGCACTGTGCCGTGTAGCTTACGTGCCACTAATGAGAATCGAGGAGGAGGGCGCAAAATTTTTACTTGCAAAATTTTCCATTTGCTTAGTTTAATTTCTAATTTAATTACTTATTCTCTCATTGTGTGTGTGTGCCATCTTCAGTTTGCAGCCTTTGGGATAATCTTTTGTCTCCCTGAAGTGTGTGTCTGTATGTGTGTGTGTGGAGCCTGCTGTTTGCATATGTGTGAGTGTAGCTTGTCATTTATTTATTTTATGCCACATCGATTCCGCGAATTCGATATTGTCAATATTTTTATGAAGTAAATTTTGTGTACACCTTAGCATATTTAGTCATGTATATCTATTAGCAATTGTTTTAAATTTCATGTTGCTAGTTAAATACCGCTAATTAATATGAAATTTTTTGATTTTGATTGTCGATTTTTCAAAACAACATAAGAACTTATTTTAAAAATATAACGAATTATTTAGATACGAACCTCTTATTCTTGGTCCTTGATTTACGACATCCTTTGTGCTAATTTTACATCCGCGCAGCTCCTGAAACTACATCGCAGGTCATCTAGCTTATTCGCTCCCAGAGGGTACATGTAATTAAAACAAAACCATACAAGTTTAGTGGTATTTGTAAACACAATGGGCATAAGTTTTAATTAGCATTAACGATGACGTGGCCAAGAATAGAACTGACTTAATATCAAATGGACACGTCATCAATATATGAATACCATCTCTGGTACGTAGATTTCCTACGAATTGGAATTTTTGTGTTAAATTCGATATTGTAATATTTTTATGAAGTAAATTTGTGTACACCTTAGCATATTTAGTCATGGCTAATTAATATTAATATTTTTTGATTTTGATTGTCTATAATCAAAACAACATAAGAACTTATTTTAAAATATAACGAATTATTTAGATATAAACCTCTTATTCTATGGTCCTTGATTTATGACATTTTCGCTGATTGTATATTCGGATAGCTCCTAATATTACATCGTAGGTCATCTAGCGTATTGGCTTCCAATTGAAACTAAACCATTATAACTTTCACAGTAGCATATTTTGTTATGTATATCTATTAGCAATTGTTATAAATTTCATGTTGTAGTTAATAACCGCTAATTAATATTAAATATTTTTTGATTTTGATTGTCGATTTTCAAAACAACATAAGAACTTATTTTAGAAATATAACGAATTATTTAGATACGAACCTCTTATTCTTTGGTCCTTGATTTACGACATCCTTTGTTCTGATTTTACATCAGCGCAGCTCCTGAAACTACATCGCAGGTCATCTAGCTTATTGGCTCCCAGAGGATACATGAAATTAAAACCATTACAAGTTTAGTTTTATTAGTAAACAGCATACGTTTTAATTAGCATTAACGATGTCGTGGCCAAGACTAGAACTGACTTAATTTCAAAAAACATTATATATAAATTATCAAATATTATAAATTAAAATATACTAGAAAGATTAAGTTTACTTAAAAATATTCTAAAAATATTCGGTAAATATATGTTAAAAATATTAAGTTGACAAACACTAGAAATATATACTAAGAACAAAATCTATATTTGCACTGTGCCGTGTAGCTTACGTGCCACTAATGAGAATCGAGGCGAAGGGCGCAAAATTTTTATTTGCAAAATTTTCCATTTGCTTAGTTTAATTTAAATTAGTAATATTTAAAAAATATTCTAAAATATTCGGTATATATATGTTAAAATACTAAGTTGACAAACACTAGAAATATATACATAAACAAAACTATATTTGCACTGTGCCGTGTAGCTTACGTGCCACTAATGAGAATCGAGGCGAAGGGCGCAAAATTTTTATTTGCAAAATTTTCCATTTGCTTAGTTTAATTTAAATTAGTAATATTTAAAAAATATTCTAAAATATTCGGTATATATGTTAAAAATACTAAGTTGACAAACACTAGAAATATATACCATAAACAAAACTATATTTGCACTGTGCCGTGTAGCTTACGTGCCACTAATGAGAATCGAGGAGGAGGGCGCAAAAAAATATTCTAAAAATATTCGGTAATATATGTTAAAAAAATACTAAGTTGACAAACACTAGAATATTATACTAAACAAAAACTATATTTGCACTGTGCCGTGTAGCTTACGTGCCACTAATGAGAATCGAGGAGGAGGGCGCAAAATTTTTACTTGCAAAATTTTCCATTTGCTTAGTTTAATTTCTAATTTAATTTATTTCTCTTGTGTGTGTGTGCCATCTTCAGTTTGCAGCCTTTGGGATAATCTTTTGTCTCCCTGAAGTGTGTGTCTGTATGTGTGTGTGTGGAGCCTGTTTGCATATGTGTGAGTGTAGCTTGTCATTTATTTATTTTATGCCACATCGATTCCGCGAGTTCGATATTGTCAATATTTTTATGAAGTAAATTTTGTGTACACCTTAGCATATTTAGTCATGTATCTATTAGCAATTTTTTTAAATTTCATGTTGCTAGTTAATACCGCTAATTAATATGAAATATTTTTTGATTTTGATTGTCGATTTTCAAAACAACATAAGAACTTATTTTAAAATATAACGAATTATTTAGATACGAACCTCTTATTCTTTGGTCCTTGATTTACGACATCCTTTGTTCTAATTTTACATCGCGCAGCTCCTGAAACTACATCGCAGGTCATCTAGCTTATTGGCTCCCAGAGGGTACATGAAATTAAAACAAAACCATTACAAGTTTAGTGTTATTTGTAAACACAATGGGCATAAGTTTTAATTAGCATTAACGATGACGTGGCCAAGAATGGAACTGACTTAATATCAAATGGACCACGTCATCAATATGAATACCATCTCTGGTACGTAGATTTCCTACGAATTGGAATTTTATATTAAATTCGATATTGTCAATATTTTTATGAAGTAATTTTGTGTTCACCTTAGCATATTTAGTCATGTATATCTATTAGCAATTATTTTAAATTTCATGTTGCTAGTTAATTACCGCTAATAAATATGAAATAGTTTTGATTTTGATTGTCGATTATCAACACCATAAGAACTTATTTTTAAAATATAACGAATTATTTAGATACGAACCTCTTATTCTTTAGCCCTTGATTTACGACATCTTTGTTCTAATTTTACATCCGCGCAGCTCCTGAAACTACATCGCAGGTCATCTAGCTTATTGGCTCCCAGGGTACATGTAATTAAAACAAAACCATTACAAGTTTAGTGTTATTTGTAAACACAATGGGCATAAGTTTTAATTAGCATTAACGATGACGTGGCCAAGAATAGAACTGACTTAATATCAAATGGACACGTCATCAATATATGAATCTGTGGTACGTAGATTTCCTACGAATTGGAATTTTGTGTTAAATTCGATATTGTATATTTTTATGAAGTAATTTTGTGTTCACCTTAGCATATTTAGTCATGTATTTTAATAACCGTTAATTAATATTAAATATTTTTTGATTTTGATTGTCATCAAAACAACATAAGAACTTATTTTTTAAAATATAACGAATTATTTAGATACGAACCTCTTATTCTTTGGTCCTTGATTTACGACATCTTTGTGCTAATTTTACATCGCGCAGCTCCTGAAACTACATCGCAGGTCATCTAGCTTATTGGCTCCCAGAGGATACATTAAATTAAAACAAACCATTACAAGTTTAGTTTTATTAGTAAACAGCATACGTTTTAATTAGCATTAACGATGTCGTGGCCAAGACTAACTGACTTAATTTCAAAAAACATTATATATAAAATTATCAAATATTATAAATTAAAAAATTACTAGAAAGATTAAGTTTACTTAAAAATATTCTAAAATATTCGGTAAATATATGTTAAAAATATTAAGTTGACAAACACTAGAAATATATACTAAGAACAAAATCTATATTTGCACTGTGCCGTGTAGCTTACGTGCCACTAATGAGAATCGAGGCGAAGGGGGCAAAATTTTTATTTGCAAAATTTCCATTTGCTTAGTTTAATTAAATTAGTAATATTTAAAAATATTCTAAAAATATTCGGTATATATATATTAAAAATACTAAGTTGACAAACACTAGAAATATATACCATAAACAAAAAACTATATTTGCACTGTGCCGTGTAGCTTACGTGCCACTAATGAGAATCGAGGAGGAGGCGCAAAAAAATATTCGTAAATATATGTTAAAAATATTAAGTTGACAAACACTAGAAATATATACTAGAAACAAAAACTATATTTGCACTGTGCTGTGTAGCTTACGTGCCACTAATGAGAATCGAGGAGGAGGGCGCAAAATTTTTACTTCCAAAATTTTCCATTTGCTTAGTTTAATTTCTAATTTAATTACTTATTCTCTCATTGTGTGTGTGTGCCATCTTCAGTTTGCAGCCTTTGGGATAATCTTTTGTCTCCCTGAAGTGTGTGTCTGTATGTGTGTGTGTGGAGCCTGCTGTTTGCATTGTGTGAGTGTAGCTTGTCATTTATTTATTTTATGCCACATCGATTCCGCGAGTTCGATATTGTCAATATTTTATGAAGTAAATTTTGTGTACACTTAGCATATTTAGTCATGTATATCTATTAGCAATTTTTTTAAATTTCATGTTGCTAGTTAATTACCGCTAATTAATATTAAATATTTTTTGATTTTGATTGTCGATTATCAAACAACATAAGAACTTATTTCAAAATAACGATTATTTAGATACGAACCTCTTATTCTTTGGTCCTTGATTTACGACATCCTTTGTCTAATTTTACATCCGCGCAGCTCCTGAAACTACATCGCAGGTCATCTAGCTTATTCGCTCCCAGAGGGTACATGTAATTAAAACAAAACCATACAAGTTTAGTGGTATTTGTAAACACAATGGGCATAAGTTTTAATTAGCATTAACGATGACGTGGCCAAGAATAGAACTGACTTAATATCAAATGGACCACGTCATCAATATATGAATACCATCTGTGGTACGTAGATTTCCTACGAATTGGAATTTTTGTGTTAAATTCGATATTGTAATATTTTTATGAAGTAATTTAGTGTACACCTTAGCATATTTAATGTATATTTAATAACCGCTAATTAATATTAAATATTTTTTGATTTTGATTGTCGATTTTTCAAAACAAATAAGAACTTATTTTAAGAAATATAACGAATTATTTAGATACGAACCTCTTATTCTTTGGTCCTTGATTTACGACATCCTTTGTTCTGATTTTACATCAGCGCAGTTTCCTGAAACTACATCGCAGGTCATCTAGCTTATTGGCTCCCAGAGGATACATGAAATTTAAAAACAAAACCATTACAAGTTTAGTTTTATTAGTAAACAGCATACGTTTTTTATTAGCATTAAACGATGTCGTGGCCAAGACTAGAACTGACTTAATTTCAAAAAACATTATATATAAAATTTTCAAATATTTAAATTAAAAATATACTAGAAAGATTAAGTTTACTTAAAATATTCTAAAAATATTCGGT
>NW_022881415.1:0-23364 GCF_004382145.1 Drosophila mauritiana
ATATAAGGGAAAAAATGCTGAAATATTCCCATATTATCTTAGTATTATAGAGGAAAGACCGTTGCTGACCTCTGATATTGTTCAAACTTATGTATTTATATGATTTTGGCAATTATATGAGTAAATTAAATAATATACATATGAAAATGATTAATTATTATATGTATAAGGGAAAAAATGCTGAAATATTCCCATATTATCTTAGTATTATAGAGGAAAGACCGTTGCTGACCTCTGATATTGTTCAAAACTTATGTATTTATATGATTTTGGCAATTATATGAGTAAATTAAATAATATACATATGAAAATTATTAATTATTATATGTATAGGGGAAAAAATGCTGAAATATTCCCACATTCTCTTAGTATTATAGAGAAAAGCCATTATAGTGAGAGGGTATAGTAGTGTAAACGACCGGAATTACGACAGAGGGTTCAAAAACTACTATAGGTAGGCAGTGGTTGCCGACCTCTCATATTGTTCAAAACTTATGTATTCATATGATTTTGGCAATTATATGAGTAAATTAAATAATATACATATGAAAATGATTAATTATTATATGTATAGGGGAAAAAATGCTGAAATATTCCCACATTCTCTTAGTATTATAGAGGAAAGACCGTTGCTGACCTCTGATATTGTTCAAACTTATGTATTTATATGATTTTGGCAATTATATGAGTAAATTAAATAATATACATATGAAAATGATTAATTTTATATGTATATATAAGGGAAAAAATGCTGAAATATTCCCATAATCTTAGTATTATAGAGGAAAGACCGTTGCTGACCTCTGATATTGTTCAAAACTTATGTATTTATATGATTTTGGCAATTATATGAGTAAATTAAATAATATACATATGAAAATGATTAATTATATATATATGTATAAGGGAAAAAATGCTGAAATATTCCCATATTATCTTAGTATTATAGAGGAAAGACCGTTGCTGACCTCTGATATTGTTCAAACTTATGTATTTATATGATTTTGGCAATTATATGAGTAAATTAAATAATATACATATGAAAAATTATTATATGTATAGGGGAAAAATGCTGAAATATTCCCACATTCTCTTAGTATATAGAGAAAAGCCATTATAGTGAGAGGGTATAGTAGTGTAAACGACCGGAATTACGACAGAGGGTTCAAAAACTACTATAGGTAGGCAGTGGTTGCCGACCTCTCATATTGTTCAAAACTTATGTATTCATATGATTTTGGCAATTATATGAGTAAATTAAATAATATACATATGAAAATGATTAATTATTATATGTATAGGGAAAAAATGCTGAAATATTCCCACATTCTCTTAGTATTATAGAGGAAAGACCGTTGCTGACCTCTGATATTGTTCAAAACTTATGTATTTATATGATTTTGGCAATTATATGAGTAAATTAAATAATATACATATGAAAATGATTAATTTTTTATATGTATAAGGGAAAAATGCTGAAATATTCCCATATTATCTTAGTATTATAGAGGAAAGACCGTTGCTGACCTCTGATATTGTTCAAAACTTATGTATTTATATGATTTTGGCAATTATATGAGTAAAAGACCGTTGCTGACCTCTGATATTGTTCAAAACTTATGTATTTATATGATTTTGGCAATTATATGAGTAAATTAAATAATATACATATGAAAATTATTAATTATTATATGAATAAATGGGAAAAAATGCTGAAATATTCCCATATTATCTTAGTATTATAGAGAAAGACCGTTGCTGACCTCTGATATTGTTCAAAACTTATGTATTTATATGATTTTGGCAATTATATGAGTAAATTAAATAATATACATATGAAAATGATTAATTATTATATGTATAAGGGAAAAAATGTTGAAATATTCCCATATTATCTTAGTATTATAGAGGAAAGACCGTTGCTGACCTCTGATATTGTTCAAAACTTATGTATTTATATGATTTTGGCAATTATATGAGTAAATTAAATAATATACATATGAAAATTATTAATTATTATATGTATAGGGGAAAAAATGATGAAATATTCCACATTCTCTTAGTATTATAGAGAAAAGCCATTATAGTGAGAGGGTATAGTAGTGTAAACGACCGGAATTACGACAGAGGGTTCAAAAACTACTATAGGTAGGCAGTGGTTGCCGACCTCTCATATTGTTCAAAACTTATGTATTCATATGATTTTGGCAATTATATGAGTAAATTAAATAATATACATATGAAAATGATTAATTATTATATGTATAGGGGAAAAAATGCTGAAATATTCCCACATTCTCTTAGTATTATAGAGGAAAGACCGTTGCTGACCTCTGATATTGTTCAATACTTATGTATTTATATGATTTTGGCAATTATATGAGTAAATTAAATAATATACATATGAAAATGATTAATTTTTATATGTCAAAATATATAAGGGAAAAAATGCTGAAATATTCCCATATTATCTTAGTATTATAGAGGAAAAGACCGTTGCTGACCTCTGATATTGTTCAAAACTTATGTATTTATATGATTTTGGCAATATATGAGTAAATTAAATAATATAGATATGAAAATGATTAATTATTATATGAATAAATGTATAAGGGAAAAATGCTGAAATATTCCCATATTATCTTAGTATTATAGAGGAAAGACCGTTGCTGACCTCTGATATTGTTCAAACTTATGTATTTATATGATTTTTGGCAATTATATGAGTAAATTAAATAATATACATATGAAAATTATTATATGTATAGGGGAAAAAATGCTGAAATATTCCCACATTCTCTTAGTATAATAGAGAAAAGCCATTATAGTGAGAGGGTATAGTAGTGTAAACGACCGGAATTACGACAGAGGGTTCAAAACTACTATAGGTAGGGCAGTGGGTTGCCGACCTCTCATATTGTTCAAAACTTATGTATTCATATGATTTTGGCAATTATATGAGTAAATTAAATAATATACATATGAAAATTATTAATTATTATATGTATAGGGGAAAAAATGCTGAAATATTCCCACATTCTCTTAGTATTTATAGAGAAAAGCCATTATAGTGAGAGGGGTATAGTAGTGTAAACGACCGGAATTACGACAGAGGGTTTCAAAAACTACTATAGGTAGGCAGTGGTTGCCGACCTCTCATATTGTTCAAAACTTATGTATTCATATGATTTTGGCAATTATATGAGTAAATTAAATAATATACATATGAAAATTATTAATTATTATATGTATAAGGGAAAAAAATGCTGAAAATATCCCACATTCTCTTAGTATAATAGAGAAAGCATTATAGTGAGAGGGTATAGTAGTGTAAACGACCGGAATTACGACAGAGGTTCAAAAAACTACTTATAGGTAGGCAGTGGGTTGCCGACCTCTCATATTGTTCAAAACTTATGTATTCATATGATTTTGGCAATAATATGAGTTAAAATTAAATAAGTTATTACATATGAAAATGATTAATTATTATATGTATAAGGGAAAAAATGCTGAAAATATCCCACATTCTCTTAGTATTATAGAGAAAAGCCATTATAGTGAGAGGGTATAGTAGTGTAAACGACCGGAATTACGACAGAGGGTTCAAAAACTACTATAGGTAGGCAGTGGTTGCCGACCTCTCATATTGTTCAAAACTTATGTATTCATATGATTTTGGCAATAATATGAGTAAATTAAATAATATACATATGAAAATGATTAATTATTATATGTATAAGGGAAAAAATGCTGAAATATCCCACATTCTCTTAGTATTATAGAGGAAAGACCGTTGCTGACCTCTGATATTGTTCAAAACTTATGTATTTATATGATTTTGGCAATTATATGAGTAAATTAAATAATATACATATGAAAATTATTAATTATTATATGTATAGGGGAAAAAATGATGAAATATTCCCACATTCTCTAGTATTATAGAGAAAAGCCATTATAGTGAGAGGGTATAGTAGTGTAAACGACCGGAATTACGACAGAGGGTTCAAAAACTACTATAGGTAGGCAGTGGTTGCCGACCTCTCATATTGTTCAAAACTTATGTATTCATATGATTTTGGCAATTATATGAGTAAATTAAATAATATACATATGAAAATGATAATTATTATATGTATAGGGGAAAAAATGCTGAAATATTCCCACATTCTCTTAGTATTATAGAGGAAAGACCGTTGCTGACCTCTGATATTGTTCAATACTTATGTATTTATATGATTTTGGCAATTATATGAGTAAATTAAATAATATACATATGAAAATGATTAATTTTTATATGTCAAAATATATAAGGGAAAAAAATGCTGAAATATTCCCATATTATCTTAGTATTATAGAGGAAAGACCGTTGCTGACCTCTGATATTGTTCAAAACTTATTATTTATATGATTTTGGCAATTATATGAGTAAATTAAATAATATAGATATGAAAATGATTAATTATTATATGAATAAATGTATAAGGGAAAAAATGCTGAAATATTCCATATTATCTTAGTATTATAGAGGAAAGACCGTTGCTGACCTCTGATATTGTTCAAAACTTATGTATTTATATGATTTTGGCAATTATATGAGTAAATTAAATAATATACATATGAAAATGATTAATTATTATATGTATAAGGGAAAAATGTTGAAATATTCCCATATTATCTTAGTATTATAGAGGAAAGACCGTTGCTGACCTCTGATATTGTTCAAAACTTATGTATTTATATGATTTTGGCAATTATATGAGTAAATTAAATAATATACATATGAAAATTATTAATTATTATATGTATAGGGGAAAAAATGATGAAATATTCCCACATTCTCTTAGTATTATAGAGAAAAGCCATTATAGTGAGAGGGTATAGTAGTGTAAACGACCGGAATTACGACAGAGGGTTCAAAAACTACTATAGGTAGGCAGTGGTTGCCGACCTCTCATATTGTTCAAAACTTATGTATTCATATGATTTTGGCAATTATATGAGTAAATTAAATAATATACATATGAAAATGATTAATTATTATATGTATAGGGGAAAAATGCTGAAATATTCCCACATTCTCTTAGTATTATAGAGGAAAGACCGTTGCTGACCTCTGATATTGTTCAATACTTATGTATTTATATGATTTTGGCAATTATATGAGTAAATTAAATAATATACATATGAAAATGATTAATTTTTATATGTCAAAATATATAAGGGAAAAAATGCTGAAATATTCCCATATTATCTTAGTATTATAGAGGAAAGACCGTTGCTGACCTCTGATATTGTTCAAAACTTATGTATTTATATGATTTTGGCAATTATATGAGTAAATTAAATAATATAGATATGAAAATGATTAATTATTATATGAATAAATGTATAAGGGAAAAAATGCTGAAATATTCCCATATTATCTTAGTATTATAGAGGAAAGACCGTTGCTGACCTCTGATATTGTTCAAAACTTATGTATTTATATGATTTTGGCAATTATATGAGTAAATTAAATAATATACATATGAAAAATTATTATATGTATAGGGGAAAAAATGCTGAAATATTCCCACATTCTCTTAGTATAATAGAGAAAAGCCATTATAGTGAGAGGGTATAGTAGTGTAAACGACCGGAATTACGACAGAGGGTTCAAAAACTACTATAGGTAGGCAGTGGTTGCCGACCTCTCATATTGTTCAAAACTTATGTATTCATATGATTTTGGCAATTATATGAGTAAATTAAATAATATACATATGAAAATGATTAATTATTATATGTATAGGGGAAAAAATGCTGAAATATTCCCACATTCTCTTAGTATTATAGAGGAAAGACCGTTGCTGACCTCTGATATTGTTCAATACTTATGTATTTATATGATTTTGGCAATTATATGAGTAAATTAAATAATATACATATGAAAATGATTAATTTTTATATGTCAAAATATATAAGGGAAAAAATGCTGAAATATTCCCATATTATCTTAGTATTATAGAGGAAAGACCGTGCTGACCTCTGATATTGTTCAAAACTTATGTATTTATATGATTTTGGCAATTATATGAGTAAATTAAATAATATAGATATGAAAATGATTAATTATTATATGAATAAATGTATAAGGGAAAAAATGCTGAAATATTCCCATATTATCTTAGTATTATAGAGGAAAGACCGTTGCTGACCTCTGATATTGTTCAAAACTTATGTATTTATATGATTTTGGCAATTATATGAGTAAATTAAATAATATACATATGAAAATGATTAATTATTATATGTATAAGGGAAAAAATGTTGAAATATTCCCATATTATCTTAGTATTATAGAGGAAAGACCGTTGCTGACCTCTGATATTGTTCAAAACTTATGTATTTATATGATTTTGGCAATTATATGAGTAAATTAAATAATATACATATGAAAATTATTAATTATTATATGTATAGGGGAAAAAATGATGAAATATTCCCACATTCTCTTAGTATTATAGAGAAAAGCCATTATAGTGAGAGGGTATAGTAGTGTAAACGACCGGAATTACGACAGAGGGTTCAAAAACTACTATAGGTAGGCAGTGGTTGCCGACCTCTCATATTGTTCAAAAACTTATGTATTCATATGATTTTGGCAATTATATGAGTAAATTAAATAATATACATATGAAAATGATTAATTATTATATGTATAGGGGAAAAAATGCTGAAATATTCCCACATTCTCTTAGTATTATAGAGGAAAGACCGTTGCTGACCTCTGATATTGTTCAATACTTATGTATTTATATGATTTTGGCAATTATATGAGTAAATTAAATAATATACATATGAAAATGATTAATTTTTATATGTCAAAATATATAAGGGAAAAAATGCTGAAATATTCCCATATTATCTTAGTATTATAGAGGAAAGACCGTTGCTGACCTCTGATATTGTTCAAAAACTTATGTATTTATATGATTTTGGCAATTATATGAGTAAATTAATAATATAGATATGAAAATGATTAATTATTATATGAATAAATGTATAAGGGAAAAAATGCTGAAATATTCCCATATTATCTTAGTATTATAGAGGAAAGACGTTGCTGACCTCTGATATTGTTCAAAACTTATGTATTTATATGATTTTGGCAATTATATGAGTAAATTAAATAATATACATATGAAAATTATTATATGTATAGGGGAAAAATGCTGAAATATTCCCACATTCTCTTAGTATAATAGAGAAAAGCCATTATAGTGAGAGGGTATAGTAGTGTAAACGACCGGAATTACGACAGAGGGTTCAAAAACTACTATAGGTAGGCAGTGGTTGCCGACCTCTCATATTGTTCAAAACTTATGTATTCATATGATTTTGGCAATTATATGAGTAAATTAAATAATATACATATGAAAATTATTAATTATTATATGTATAGGGGAAAAAATGCTGAAATATTCCCACATTCTCTTAGTATTATAGAGAAAAGCCATTATAGTGAGAGGGTATAGTAGTGTAAACGACCGGAATTACGACAGAGGGTTCAAAAACTACTATAGGTAGGCAGTGGTTGCCGACCTCTCATATTGTTCAAAACTTATGTATTCATATGATTTTGGCAATTATATGAGTAAATTAAATAATATACATATGAAAATTATTAATTATTATATGTATAAGGGAAAAAATGCTGAAAATATCCCACATTCTCTTAGTATAATAGAGAAAAGCCATTATAGTGAGAGGGTATAGTAGTGTAAAACGACCGGAATTACGACAGAGGGTTCAAAAACTACTATAGGTAGGCAGTGGTTGCCGACCTCTCATATTGTTCAAAACTTATGTATTCATATGATTTTGGCAATAATATGAGTAAATTAAATAATATACATATGAAAATGATTAATTATTATATGTATAAGGGAAAAAATGCTGAAAATATCCCACATTCTCTTAGTATTATAGAGAAAAGCCATTATAGTGAGAGGGTATAGTAGTGTAAACGACCGGAATTACGACAGAGGGTTCAAAAACTACTATAGGTAGGCAGTGGTTGCCGACCTCTCATATTGTTCAAAAACTTATGTATTCATATGATTTTGGCAATAATATGAGTAAATTAAATAATATACATATGAAAATGATTAATTATTATATGTATAAGGGAAAAAATGCTGAAATATCCCACATTCTCTTAGTATTATAGAGAAAAGCCATTATAGTGAGAGGGTATAGTAGTGTAAACGACCGGAATTACGACAGAGGGTTCAAAAACTACTATAGGTAGGCAGTGGTTGCCGACCTCTCATATTGTTCAAAACTTATGTATTCATATGATTTTGGCAATTATATGAGTAAATTAAATAATATACATATGAAAATTATTAATTATTATATGTATAGGGGAAAAAATGCTGAAATATTCCCACATTCTCTTAGTATTATAGAGGAAAGACCGTTGCTGACCTCTGATATTGTTCAAAACTTATGTATTTATATGATTTTGGCAATTATATGAGTAAATTAAATAATATACATATGAAAATGATTAATTATTATATGTATAAATGTATAGGGAAAAAATGCTGAAATATTCCCATATTATCTTAGTATTATAGAGGAAAGACCGTTGCTGACCTCTGATATTGTTCAAAACTTATGTATTTATATGATTTTGGCAATTATATGAGTAAATTAAATAATATACATATGAAAATGATTAATTATTATATGTATAAGGGAAAAAATGTTGAAATATTCCCATATTATCTTAGTATTATAGAGGAAAGACCGTTGCTGACCTCTGATATTGTTCAAAACTTATGTATTTATATGATTTTGGCAATTATATGAGTAAATTAAATAATATACATATGAAAATGATTAATTATTATATGTATAAGGGAAAAAATGTTGAAATATTCCCATATTATCTTAGTATTACAGAGAAAAGACCGTTGCTGACCTCTGATATTGTTCAAAACTTATGTATTTATATGATTTTGGCAATTATATGAGTAAATTAAATAATATACATATGAAAATTATTAATTATTATATGTATAGGGGAAAAAATGATGAAATATTCCCACATTCTCTTAGTATAATAGAGAAAAGCCATTATAGTGAGAGGTATAGTAGTGTAAACGACCGGAATTACGACAGAGGGTTCAAAAAACTACTATAGGTAGGCAGTGGTTGCCGACCTCTCATATTGTTCAAAACTTATGTATTCATATGATTTTGGCAATAATATGAGTAAATTAAATAATATACATATGAAAATGATTAATTATTATATGTATAGGGGAAAAAATGCTGAAATATTCCCACATTCTCTTAGTATTATAGAGAAAAGCCATTATAATGAGAGGGTATAGTAGTGTAAACGACAGAGGGTTCAAAAACTACTATAGGTAGGCAGTGGTTGCCGACCTCTCATATTGTTCAAAACTTATGTATTCATATGATTTTGGCAATAATATGAGTAAATTAAATAATATACATATGAAAATGATTAATTATTATATGTATAAGGGAAAAAATGCTGAAAATATCCCACATTCTCTTAGTATTATAGAGAAAAGCCATTATAGTGAGAGGGTATAGTAGTGTAAACGATCGGAATTACGACAGAGGGTTCAAAAACTACTATAGGTAGGCAGTGGTTGCCGACCTCTCATATTGTTCAAAACTTATGTATTCATATGATTTTGGCAATTATATGAGTAAATTAAATATATACATATGAAAATTATTAATTATTATATGTATAGGGGAAAAAATGCTGAAATATTCCCACATTCTCTTAGTATTATAGAGGAAAGACCGTTGCTGACCTCTGATATTGTTCAAAACTTATGTATTTATATGATTTTGGCAATTATATGAGTAAATTAAATAATATACATATGAAAATTATTAATTATTATATGTATAAGGGAAAAAATGTTGAAATATTCCCATATTATCTTAGTATTATAGAGGAAAGACCGTTGCTGACCTCTGATATTGTTCAAAACTTATGTATTTATATGATTTTGGCAATTATATGAGTAAATTAAATAATATAGATATGAAAATGATTAATTATTATATGAATAAATGTATAAGGGAAAAAATGCTGAAATATTCCCATATTATCTTAGTATTATAGAGGAAAGACCGTTGCTGACCTCTGATATTGTTCAAAACTTATGTATTTATATGATTTTGGCAATTATATGAGTAAATTAAATAATATACATATGAAAATTATTATATGTATAGGGGAAAAAATGCTGAAATATTCCCACATTCTCTTAGTATAATAGAGAAAAAGCCATTATAGTGAGAGGGTATAGTAGTGTAAACGACCGGAATTACGACAGAGGGTTCAAAAACTACTATAGGTAGGCAGTGGTTGCCGACCTCTCATATTGTTCAAAACTTATGTATTCATATGATTTTGGCAATTATATGAGTAAATTAAATAATATACATATGAAAATTATTAATTATTATATGTATAGGGGAAAAAATGCTTGGAGTCGCGATCGAACACTCGACGAGTGCAGACGTGCCTGCGGATCGACAGCAAATTGTTAGCAAATTGTTCACAGTTGTAAGTCCCGTTACTTGTGCCCAGCCACTTCGCGTCGCGTGATCTTGTCGCGCGTTTTGATTGGCCCAGCCAACGTACCTAACGGTAGTTCGCACTAACACCATCGCACACCCGAGTGTGCGTGTTATCAGCGCAAAAAACCCAGTGCTCGAAGCAGCGGTATAATTGCAAAGCAGCAGCCACGTGCTGCCTGGCTCACCGGCTTACGGTGCCCAGCTTCCCCCCCCCCCCCCCTCCTCACTCCTTATCAACTTTGGAGAAGATGGACTGGCAGGCCCCCCCGCGCACCCACAAGCTTGGAACAACACCACGCAAAAAGGCTCTGAGAACACGCAAGAGCAGCTCCAGCAGCGAGGGAAGCACCTCGCATACAGAGCCGGGCGAGATAAAGCGAAAACCGGCAAAGAAAGCACAGGGAGAGGAGCTGGAAGATAAGTCAAGCACTAGCGCAGCTCTGCGCAAGAAGCTCGCCAACAACGCCTTCGCTTTACTCTCGACCGAAGAAGACGAGTACGACCAAGAGAGCTCTGATGACGAACCCGGACCTAAAGACGATTCCAAGCCCAAGACCCCCGAGAAACCAAAGCCCACCCCGAAGACCATCAAGCCACCTCCGATTTTTATCCCCGATGTGACCAACATCTCGGCACTCGTCAAGATGATCACGACTCTTGTAGGCCCGAAGAACAATTTTACCTACAAGACCGTGAATGGCAACAACGTACGTGTCATGATGCCGGACAAAGAGTCCTATACAGCTCTGCGTCTCCAACTTGTGGCCCAAAACAAGAGGCATCGGACTTTCCAGCCGAAAGATGAACGTGCATACAAGGTTGTCATCAAAGGACTCCACCACTCCACCGATCGTGAGGAAATCATTGAAGACCTTCGCAGACAAGGGCACGCTGTTAGAGATCTGCACAATCCCATTGGCAGAAGAACTAAAGAACCGCTGGAATATTCTTCGCCAACCTGGAGCCTTCCAGCAACAACAAAGACGTCTACCAAGTCAAGCGGATCTGCAGGTCGGTAGTAACCATTGAACCGCCGCAGAAGTTCAACGACGTGCCTCAATGCTTCAGGTGCCAAGGATTCGGTCATACACAGCGTTACTGCTTCCTGGAATACCGATGTGTAAAGTGTGGAGGCCCTCACGAATCGAGGGCATGTGAGAAGAGGGAGGACGACAAAGCGTGCTGCTTCCACTGCCAGGCGGACCATCCTGCGTCTTTCAAGGGATGCCCTGCATACAAAAGGGCCAAAGCACTCGCTGCTCCGAAAACAAGGCCCGTCGCTAATGCTAACAAGGCGCCGCCCGTGGCATCACCAAACGTCACCTCTGGCAGGAGCTACCGAGACGCCCTCAACGGAGTGCACGCAGCACCGCAGAATCCCACAACCCCAGTCCAAACCCAAACAGAAACCCCACACTCCGGTCAGATAGAAGCGATGTTCGCTCGCATGGAAGGAATGATGGAAAGGATGATGGAGCGCATGTTCACCCAGATGACACAGCTGGTGGCCACCATTCTCAACAGCAAGTCATGCAACTAAAGCTCCACCTAGTCGTCTGGAATGCGAACGGCCTGCAGAACAGCAAGGCCATAGTCGAGCACCATCTGAAGACCCACCAGATCGATATCCTACTCGTAGCCGAAACCCACTTCTCCCCCAGATCCCACTTTAATATCAGCGGATATGACCTCATCCATGCAGACCATCCTTCTGGCAGAGCACGCGGTGGAGCAGCCATCCTCATCAGGAGCGGTATTCAATACCTAGAGCTGCCCGCGTTTCAGCAAGACTGGGCACAATGTCCTGTCATCAGGATTGTCAGCCCGCAAGGAGATTTAGACATTGGAGCGGTCTACTTTCCCCCCAGATACCGCATAACAGCATCTCACCTCAGTGAGTTCTTCGAGCATTTTGGGCCCCGCTTCATAGCAGCTGGAGATTATAACGCCAAACATTCTTGGTGGGGATCGCGCGCCAACAACCCCAAAGGGAAAACTCTGTTTGGGTACCTGCAACGCCACCGACTGGACTGCCACTCCACTGGCGAGCCCACTCACTGGCCAACGAATCCCCTCAAGACTCCAGACCTACTGGACTTTGCTGTGTCGAAAGGCATAGGGCATGCGAAGATCAGCTGCACAACAAATGCTGATCTCCTGTCAGACCACTGTGCAATAAACGTGCTAATCAACACGCCAGTCCTCAGGAAAACCCCGCTCAGAAGGCTCACTGGAAAATATACCGACGCCGCCAAGTTCGCGTCCTGGATGCTCTCCACCGTCAATCCGAACCCCATCCTCAACACACCCAGGAACATTGATGAAGCTATCGGGAATCTCACCAGGCAGATGCAAAACGCTGCGGAATTCGCAAGCCCACCGCCACCAAAGACTGCGAGAACACCTAGCAGGGACCTCCACCTCTGGTCCCCGGAAATTGCGGCACTCGTGACTGAGAAGAGGCGTCTCAGGAGAGTTTGGTTCTTGACGCGCAATCCAAGAGACAAAACAGCGCTCAATCACGCCACAAAGGAGTTGAAGGACAAGATCTCCAGCCTACGCCAGGACTCCTTCCTCAGATTCCTCGAGGAACTCTCTCCCGGGGACCCAGACCACAATCTGTGGAACGTCACCCGCCACATTAAACGACCAGCCAAAAAGGTTTCCGCAGTGCGCAAAGCAGATGGATCCTGGTGCCGTTCGGATGCTGAAAGAGCAGAAGCTTTCGCCGAACACCTTTACAACGCCTTCTCTCCGTTCGACTGCTGCACTGCCGAAGAACATGCTGAAACAGCCCGGTTTCTCAATAGCCCAAGCTCTCCCGGTCCCCCGTTGGAACCAGTCGACCCTGAGGAAGTTGCGCAGGAGATTGCTCTACTGAAGAACAACAAATCTCCAGGCCTGGATCGTATAGATGCGGCGGCCCTAAAAATGCTCCCATTCCGCTGCACACAAATGCTGGCCAGCATTTACAACAGCTGCTTCCGGCTAGGGTACTTCCCGGAAGAGTGGAAAAGAGCAGAGGTTATTGTCCTCCTCAAGCCTGGTAAGCCTGAAGCCAATCTCGCCTCCTATCGTCCGATTAGTTTGCTGGCAATCCTCTCCAAAATACTCGAAAGAGTATTTTTGCGCAGAGTATTGCCAGTACTGGATGAGGCTGGTTTGATCCCCGATCACCAGTTTGGCTTCAGGCGCTCCCACGGAACACCAGAGCAATGCCACCGGCTAGTCGAACGGATCCTCGAGGCATTCGAGCAAAAGAAATACTGCTGCGCTGTAATGCTCGACGTGAAGCAGGCATTCGACAGAGTTTGGCATCCTGGACTCCTCCATAAACTCAAATCCTACCTCCCAAGCCCCCATTTTACCCTCCTCAAATCCTACACTGAGGGAAGAGCATTCCAAGTCAGATGCGGAAGTGCAATAAGCCTACCCAGACTGATCAGAGCTGGAGTTCCGCAAGGCAGTGTGCTCGGACCAATACTGTACACCCTTTACACCGCAGACCTTCCCATAATCCCCTCCAGGAACCTAACTATAGCGACTTATGCAGATGACACGGCTTTCCTCGCCTCCTCATCCGACCCACGAGAAGCCTCCGAAACAATCCAAAGGCAAATGGACGCGCTACATCCCTGGCTCAGCAGGTGGAACATCGTAGTGAACGCGGAAAAATCTACCCAAACAACATTTGCACTAAGGAAGGAGACTGCCCACCGGTCACGCTAAACGAGTCATCATTCCCAACGCACCCGCACCCAAGTACCTAGGACTTACCCTGGACCGCAGGCTCACTTGGCGTCCCCACATCGTCAGCAAACGCATACAGGCCGATGCGCGTCTGAGGCAGATGCATTGGCTTATTGGGAGAGGGTCCAAGCTAAGGCAGAACCACAAAATCCTGGTGTACAAGGCAATTCTCAAGCCCATCTGGACCTACGGGATACAGCTATGGGGCACGGCAAGCCACACGAATCGCCTGCGTATACAGCGGTTCCAGAATAGGTGCTTGAGAATTGCCTGTAATGCGCATCCCTACCACGAGAATGTCGCCATACATAGGGAACTTGGAATCCCACAAGTCGCTGATGAAATCTCCAGGCTCAGCGAGAGATACCTGAAAAGGCTCGAAAACCACCCTAACCACCTCGCCACCAACCTGTTAGACAATAGCCAAACAAGCAGACGTCTCATGAGGAGACACCCTCTCGATCTTCCACAACAATAGACAACACATATAAAACCCGCCACAAATACATGTACAATAGTATCCCTTAAGCTAATGTTCCCCCGCAAAACCATTTAATTATTGTCCACTAGGACAGATTTTAAATAAATAAACGCACGCTAAAAAAAAAAAAAAAAAAAAAAAAAAAAAAAAAAAAAATTATATGATTTTGGCAATAATATGAGTAAATTAAATAATATAGATATGAAAATGATTAATTATTATATGAATAAATGTATAAGGGAAAAAATGCTGAAATATTCCCATATTATCTTAGTATTATAGAGGAAAGACCGTTGCTGACCTCTGATATTGTTCAAAACTTATGTATTTATATGATTTTGGCAATTATATGAGTAAATTAAATAATATACATATGAAAATTATTATATGTATAGGGGAAAAAATGCTGAAATATTCCCACATTCTCTTAGTATAATAGAGAAAAGCCATTATAGTGAGAGGGTATAGTAGTGTAAACGACCGGAATTACGACAGAGGGTTCAAAAACTACTATAGGTAGGCAGTGGTTGCCGACCTCTCATATTGTTCAAAACTTATGTATTCATATGATTTTGGCAATTATATGAGTAAATTAAATAATATACATATGAAAATTATTAATTATTATATGTATAGGGGAAAAAATGCTGAAATATTCCCACATTCTCTTAGTATTATAGAGAAAAGCCATTATAGTGAGAGGGTATAGTAGTGTAAAACGACCGGAATTACGACAGAGGGTTCAAAAACTACTATAGGTAGGCAGTGGTTGCCGACCTCTCATATTGTTCAAAACTTATGTATTCATATGATTTGGCAATTATATGAGTAAATTAAATAATATACATATGAAAATTATTAATTATTATATGTATAAGGGAAAAAATGCTGAAAATATCCCACATTCTCTTAGTATAATAGAGAAAAGCCATTATAGTGAGAGGGTATAGTAGTGTAAACGACCGGAATTACGACAGAGGGTTCAAAAACTACTATAGTAGGCAGTGGTTGCCGACCTCTCATATTGTTCAAAACTTATGTATTCATATGATTTTGGCAATAATATGAGTAAATTAAATAATATACATATGAAAATGATTAATTATTATATGTATAAGGGAAAAAATGCTGAAAATATCCCACATTCTCTTAGTATTATAGAGAAAAGCCATTATAGTGAGAGGGTATAGTAGTGTAAACGACCGGAATTACGACAGAGGGTTCAAAAACTACTATAGGTAGGCAGTGGTTGCCGACCTCTCATATGTTCAAAAACTTATGTATTCATATGATTTTGGCAATAATATGAGTAAATTAAATAATATACATATGAAATGATTAATTATTATATGTATAAGGGAAAAAATGCTGAAAATATCCCACATTCTCTTAGTATTATAGAGAAAAGCCATTATAGTGAGAGGGTATAGTAGTGTAAACGACCGGAATTACGACAGAGGGTTCAAAAACTACTATAGGTAGGCAGTGGTTGCCGGACCTCTCATATTGTTCAAAACTTATGTATTCATATGATTTTGGCAATTATATGAGTAAATTAAATAATATACATATGAAAATATTAATTATTATATGTATAGGGGAAAAAATGCTGAAATATTCCCACATTCTCTTAGTATTATAGAGGAAAGACCGTTGCTGACCTCTGATATTGTTCAAAACTTATGTATTTATATGATTTTGGCAATTATATGAGTAAATTAAATAATATACATATGAAAATGATTAATTATTATATGTATAAATGTATAAGGGAAAAAATGCTGAAATATTCCCATATTATCTTAGTATTATAGAGGAAAGACCGTTGCTGACCTCTGATATTGTTCAAAACTTATGTATTTATATGATTTTGGCAATTATATGAGTAAATTAAATAATATACATATGAAAATTATTAATTATTATATGTATAGGGGAAAAAATGATGAAATATTCCCACATTCTCTTAGTATAATAGAGAAAAGCCATTATAGTGAGAGGGTATAGTAGTGTAAACGACCGGAATTACGACAGAGGGTTCAAAAACTACTATAGGTAGCAGTGGTTGCCGACCTCTCATATTGTTCAAAACTTATGTATTCATATGATTTTGGCAATAATATGAGTAAATTAAATAATATACATATGAAAATGATTAATTATTATATGTATAGGGAAAAAATGCTGAAATATTCCCACATTCTCTAGTATTATAGAGAAAAGCCATTATAATGAGAGGGTATAGTAGTGTAAACGACAGAGGGTTCAAAAACTACTATAGGTAGGCAGTGGTTGCCGACCTCTCATATTGTTCAAAACTTATGTATTCATATGATTTTGGCAATAATATGAGTAAATTAAATAATATACATATGAAAATGATTAATTATTATATGTATAAGGGAAAAAATGCTGAAAATATCCCACATTCTCTTAGTATTATAGAGAAAAGCCATTATAGTGAGAGGGATAGTAGTGTAAACGATCGGAATTACGACAGAGGGTTCAAAAACTACTATAGGTAGCAGTGTTGCCGACCTCTCATATTGTTCAAAACTTATGTATCATATGATTTTGGCAATTATATGAGTAAATTAAATAATATACATATGAAAATTATTAATATTATATGTATAGGGGAAAAAATGCTGAAATATTCCCACATTCTCTTAGTATTATAGAGGAAAGACACGTTGCTGACCTCTATATTGTTCAAAACTTATGTATTTATATGATTTTGGCATTATATGAGTAAATTAAATAATATAGATATGAAAATGATTAATTATTATATGAATAAATGTATAAGGGAAAAAATGCTGAAATATTCCCATATTTCTTAGTATTATAGAGGAAAGACCGTTGCTGACCTCTGATATTGTTCAAAACTTATGTATTTATATGATTTTGGCAATTATATGAGTAAATTAAATAATTACATATGAAAATTATTATATGTATAGGGGAAAAAATGCTGAAATATTCCCACATTCTCTTAGTATAATAGAGAAAAGCCATTATAGTGAGAGGTATAGTAGTGTAAACGACCGGAATTACGACAGAGGGTTCAAAAACTACTATAGGTAGGCAGTGGTTGCCGACCTCTCATATTGTTCAAAACTTATGTATTCATATGATTTTGGCAATTATATGAGTAAATTAAATAATATACATATGAAAATGATTAATTATTATATTATAGGGGAAAAAATGCTGAAATATTCCCACATTCTCTTAGTATTATAGAGGAAAACCGTTGCTGACCTCTGATATTGTTCAATACTTATGTATTTATATGATTTTGGCAATTATATGAGTAAATTAAATAATATACATATGAAAATGATTAATTTTTATATGTCAAAATATATAAGGGAAAAAATGCTGAAATATTCCCATATTATCTTAGTATTATAGAGGAAAGACCGTTGCTGACCTCTGATATTGTTCAAAACTTATGTATTTATATGATTTTGGCAATTATATGAGTAAATTAAATAATATAGATATGAAATGATTAATTATATTAATAAATGTATAGGGAAAAAATGCTGAAATATTCCCATATTATCTTAGTATTATAGAGGAAAGACCGTTGCTGACCTCTGATATTGTTCAAAACTTATGTATTTATATGATTTTGGCAATTATATGAGTAAATTAATAATATACATATGAAAATGATTAATTATTATATGTATAAGGGAAAAAATGTTGAAATATTCCCATATTATCTTAGTATTATAGAGGAAAGACCGTTGCTGACCTCTGATATTGTTCAAAACTTATGTATTTATATGATTTTGGCAATTATATGAGTAAATTAAATAATATACATATGAAAATATTAATTTTATATGTATAGGGGGAAAAAATGATGAAATATTCCCACATTCTCTTAGTATTATAGAGAAAAGCCATTTATAGTGAGAGGGTATAGTAGTGTAAACGACCGGAATTACGACAGAGGGTTCAAAAACTACTATAGGTAGGCAGTGGTTGCCGACCTCTCATATTGTTCAAACTTATGTATTCATATGATTTTGCAATTATATGAGTAAATTAAATAATTATACATATGAAAATGATTAATTATTATATGTATAGGGGAAAAAATGCTGAAATATTCCCACATTCTCTTAGTATTATAGAGGAAAGACCGTTGCTGACCTCTATAATTGTTCAATACTTAGTTATTTATATGATTTTGGCAATTATATGAGTAAATTAAATAATATACATATGAAATGATTAATTTTTTATGTCAAAATATATAAGGGAAAAAATGCTGAAATATTCCCATATTATCTTAGTATTAATAGAGGAAAGACCGTTGCTTGACCTCTGATATTGTTCAAAACTTATGTATTTATATGATTTTGGCAATTATATGAGTAAATTAAATAATATAATATGAAAATGATTAATTATTATATGAATAAATGTATAAGGGAAAAAATGCTGAAATATTCCCATATTATCTTAGTATTATAGAGGAAAGACCGTTGCTGACCTCTGATATTGTTCAAAACTTATGTATTTATATGATTTTGGCAATTATATGAGTAAATTAAATAATATACATATGAAAATTATTATATGTATAGGGGAAAAATGCTGAAATATTCCACATTCTCTAGTATAATAGAGAAAAGCCATTATAGTGAGAGGGTATAGTAGTGTAAACGACCGGAATTACGACAGAGGTTCAAAAACTACTATAGGTAGGCAGTGGTTGCCGACCTCTCATATTGTTCAAAACTTATGTATTCATATGATTTTGGCAATTATATGAGTAAATTAAATAATATACATATGAAAATTATTAATTATTATATGTATAGGGGAAAAATGCTGAAATATTCCCACATTCTCTTAGTATTATAGAGAAAAGCCATTATAGTGAGAGGTATAGTAGTGTAAACGACCGGAATTACGACAGAGGGTTCAAAAACTACTATAGGTAGGCAGTGGTTGCCGACCTCTCATATTGTTCAAAACTTATGTATTCATATGATTTTGGCAATTATATGAGTAAATTAAATAATATACATATGAAAATTATTAATTATTATATGTATAAGGGAAAAAATGCTGAAAATATCCCACATTCTCTTAGTATAATAGAGAAAAGCCATTATAGTGAGAGGGTATAGTAGTGTAAACGACCGGAATTACGACAGAGGGTTCAAAAACTACTATAGGTAGGCAGTGGTTGCCGACCTCTCATATTGTTCAAAACTTATGTATTCATATGATTTTGGCAATAATATGAGTAAATTAAATAATATACATATGAAAATGATTAATTATTATATGTATAAGGGAAAAAATGCTGAAAATATCCCACATTCTCTTAGTATTATAGAGAAAAGCCATTATAGTGAGAGGGTATAGTAGTGTAAACGACCGGAATTACGACAGAGGGTTCAAAAACTACTATAGGTAGCAGTGGTTGCCGACCTCTCATATTGTTCAAAACTTATGTATTCATATGATTTTGGCAATAATATGAGTAAATTAAATAATATACATATGAAAATGATTAATTATTATATGTATAAGGAAAAAATGCTGAAAATATCCCACATTCTCTTAGTATTATAGAGAAAAGCCATTATAGTGAGAGGGTATAGTAGTGTAAACGACCGGAATTACGACAGAGGGTTCAAAAACTACTATAGGTAGGCAGTGGTTGCCGACCTCTCATATTGTTCAAAACTTATGTATTCATATGATTTTGGCAATTATATGAGTAAATTAAATAATATACATATGAAAATTATTAATTATATATGTATAGGGGAAAAATGCTGAAATATTCCCACATTCTCTTAGTATTATAGAGGAAAGACCGTTGCTGACCTCTGATATTGTTCAAAACTTATGTATTTATATGATTTTGGCAATTATATGAGTAAATTAAATAATATACATATGAAAATGATTAATTATTATATGTATAAATGTATATAGGGAAAAAATGCTGAAATATTCCCATATTATCTTAGTATTATAGAGGAAAGACCGTTGCTGACCTCTGATATTGTTCAAAACTTATGTATTTATATGATTTTGGCAATTATATGAGTAAATTAAATAATATACATATGAAAATGATTAATTATTATATGTATAAGGGAAAAAATGTTGAAATATTCCCATATTATCTTAGTATTATAGAGGAAAGACCGTTGCTGACCTCTGATATTGTTCAAAACTTATGTATTTATATGATTTTGGGCAATTATATGAGTAAATTAAATAATATACATATGGAAAATGATTAATTATTATATGTATAAGGGAAAAATGTTGAAATATTCCCATATTATCTTAGTATTACAGAGAAAAGACCGTTGCTGACCTCTGATATTGTTCAAAACTTATGTATTTATATGATTTTGGCAATTATATGAGTAATTAAATAATATACATATGAAAATTATTAATTATTATATGTATAGGGGAAAAAATGATGAAATATTCCCACATTCTCTTAGTATAATAGAGAAAAGCCATTATAGTGAGAGGGTATAGTAGTGTAAACGACCGGAATTACGACAGAGGTTCAAAAACTACTATAGGTAGCAGTGGTTGCCGACCTCTCATATTGTTCAAAAACTTATGTATTCATATGATTTTGGCAATAATATGAGTAAATTAAAATAATACATATGAAAATGATTAATTATTATATGTATAGGGGAAAAATGCTGAAATATTCCACATTCTCTTAGTATTATAGAGAAAAGCCATTATAATGAGAGGGTATAGTAGTGGTAACGACAGAGGGGTTCAAAAAACTACTATAGGTAGGCCAGTGGTTGCCGACCTCTATATTGTTCAAAACTTATTTATTCATATGATTTTGGCAATAATATGAGTAAATTAAATAATATACATATGAAAATGATTAATTATTATATGTATAAGGGAAAAATGCTGAAAATATCCCACATTCTCTTAGTATTATAGAGAAAAGCCATTATAGTGAGAGGGTATAGTAGTGTAAACGATCGGAATTACGACAGAGGGTTCAAAAACTACTATAGGTAGCAGTGGTTGCCGACCTCTCATATTGTTCAAAACTTATGTATTCATATGATTTTGGCAATTATATGAGTAAATTAAATAATATACATATGAAAATTATTAATTATTATATGTATAGGGGAAAAATGCTGAAATATTCCCACATTCTCTTAGTATTATAGAGGAAGACCGTTGCTGACCTCTGATATTGTTCAAAACTTATGTATTTATATGATTTTGCAATTATATGAGTAAATTAAATAAATATACATATGAAAATATAATTATTATATGTATAAGGGAAAAAATGTTGAAATATTCCCATATTATCTTAGTATTATAGAGGAAAGACCGTTGCTGACCTCTGATATTGTTCAAAACTTATGTATTATATGATTTTGGCAATTATATGAGTAAATTAAATAATATAGATATGAAAATATTAATTATTATATGAATAAATGTATAAGGGAAAAAATGCTGAAATATTCCCATATTATCTTAGTATTATAGAGGAAAGACCGTTGCTGACCTCTGATATTGTTCAAAACTTATGTATTTATATGATTTTGGCAATTATATGAGTAAATTTAAATAATTACATATGAAAATTATTATATGTATAGGGGAAAAAATGCTGAAATATTCCCACTTCTCTTAGTATTAATAGAGAAAAGCCATTTATAGTGAGAGGGTTATAGTAGTGTAAACGACCGGAATTACGACAGAGGGTCAAAAACTACTATAGGTAGCAGGGTTGCCGACCTCTCATATTGTTCAAAACTTATGTATTCATATGATTTTGGCAATTATATGAGTAAATTAAATAATATACATATGAAAATTATTAATTATTATATGTATAGGGAAAAAATGCTGAAATATTCCCACATTCTCTTAGTATTATAGAGAAAAGCCATTATAGTGAGAGGGTATAGTAGTGTAAACGACCGGAATTACGACAGAGGGTTCAAAAACTACTATAGGTAGGCAGTGGTTGCCGACCTCTCATATTGTTCAAAACTTATGTATTCATATGATTTTGGCAATTATATGAGTAAATTAAATAATATACATATGAAAATTATTAATTATTATATGTATAAGGGAAAAAATGCTGAAAATATCCCACATTCTCTTAGTATAATAGAGAAAAGCCATTATAGTGAGAGGGTATAGTAGTGTAAACGACCGGAATTACGACAGAGGGTTCAAAAACTACTATAGGTAGGCAGTGGTTGCCGACCTCATATTGTTCAAAACTTATGTATTCATATGATTTTGGCAATAATATGAGTAAATTAAATAATATACATATGAAAATGATTAATTATTATATGTATAAGGGAAAAAATGCTGAAAATATCCCACATTCTCTTAGTATTATAGAGAAAAGCCATTATAGTGAGAGGGTATAGTAGTGTAAACGACGGAATTACGACAGAGGGTTCAAAAACTACTATAGGTGA
>NW_022881416.1:0-29600 GCF_004382145.1 Drosophila mauritiana
AGTGGTTTTTTTTTTTTTTTTTTTTTTTTAGCGTGCGTTTATTTATTTAAAATCTGTCCTAGTGGACAATAATTAAATGGTTTTGCGGGGGAACATTAGCTTAAGGGATACTATTGTACATGTATTTGTGGCGGGTTTTATATGTGTTGTCTATTGTTGTGGAAGATCGAGAGGGTGTCTCCTCATGAGACGTCTGCTTGTTTGGCTATTGTCTAACAGGTTGGTGGCGAGGTGGTTAGGGTGGTTTTCGAGCCTTTTCAGGTATCTCTCGCTGAGCCTGGAGATTTCATCAGCGACTTGTGGGATTCCAAGTTCCCTATGTATGGCGACATTCTCGTGGTAGGGATGCGCATTACAGGCAATTCTCAAGCACCTATTCTGGAACCGCTGTATACGCAGGCGATTCGTGTGGCTTGCCGTGCCCCATAGCTGTATCCCGTAGGTCCAGATGGGCTTGAGAATTGCCTTGTACACCAGGATTTTGTGGTTCTGCCTTAGCTTGGACCCTCTCCCAATAAGCCAATGCATCTGCCTCAGACGCGGCATCGGCCTGTATGCGTTTGCTGACGATGTGGGGACGCCAAGTGAGCCTGCGGTCCAGGGTAAGTCCTAGGTACTTGGGTGCGGGTGCGTTGGGAATGATGACTCCGTTTAGCGTGACCGGTGGGCAGTCTCCTCTCCTTAGTGCAAATGTTGTTTGGGGTAGATTTTTCCGCGTTCACTACGATGTTCCACCTGCTGAGCCAGGGATGTAGCGCGTCCATTTGCCTTTGGATTGTTTCGGAGGCTTCTCGTGGGTCGGATGAGGAGGCGAGGAAAGCCGTGTCATCTGCATAAGTCGCTATAGTTAGGTTCCTGGAGGAGATTATGGGAAGGTCTGCGGTGTAAAGGGTGTACAGTATTGGTCCGAGCACACTGCCTTGCGGAACTCCAGCTCTGATCAGTCTGGGTAGGCTTATTGCACTTCCGCATCTGACTTGGAATGCTCTTCCCTCAGTGTAGGATTTGAGGAGGGTAAAATGGGGGCTTGGGAGGTAGGATTTGAGTTTATGGAGGAGTCCAGGATGCCAAACTCTGTCGAATGCCTGCTTCACGTCGAGCATTACAGCGCAGCAGTATTTCTTTTGCTCGAATGCCTCGAGGATCCGTTCGACTAGCCGGTGGCATTGCTCTGGTGTTCCGTGGGAAGCGCCTGAAGCCAAACTGGTGATCGGGGATCAAACCAGCCTCATCCAGTACTGGCAATACTCTGCGCAAAAATACTCTTTCGAGTATTTTGGAGAGGATTGCCAGCAAACTAATCGGACGATAGGAGGCGAGATTGGCTTCAGGCTTACCAGGCTTGAGGAGGACAATAACCTCTGCTCTTTTCCACTCTTCCGGGAAGTACCCTAGCCGGAAGCAGCTGTTGTAAATGCTGGCCAGCATTTGTGTGCAGCGGAATGGGAGCATTTTTAGGGCCGCCGCATCTATACGATCCAGGCCTGGAGATTTGTTGTTTCTTCAGTAGAGCAATCTCCTGCGCAACTTCCTCAGGGTCGACTGGTTCCAACGGGGGACCGGGAGAGCTTGGGCTATTGAGAAACCGGGCTGTTTCAGCATGTTCTTCGGCAGTGCAGCAGTCGAACGGAGAGAAGGCGTTGTAAAGGTGTTCGGCGAAAGCTTCTGCTCTTTCAGCATCCGAACGGCACCAGGATCCATCTGCTTTGCGCACTGCGGAAACCTTTTTGGCTGGTCGTTTAATGTGGCGGGTGACGTTCCACAGATTGTGGTCTGGGTCCCCGGGAGAGAGTTCCTCGAGGAATCTGAGGAAGGAGTCCTGGCGTAGGCTGGAGATCTTGTCCTTCAACTCCTTTGTGGCGTGATTGAGCGCTGTTTTGTCTCTTGGATTGCGCGTCAAGAACCAAACTCTCCTGAGACGCCTCTTCTCAGTCACGAGTGCCGCAATTTCCGGGGACCAGAGGTGGAGGTCCCTGCTAGGTGTTCTCGCAGTCTTTGGTGGCGGTGGGCTTGCGAATTCCGCAGCGTTTTGCATCTGCCTGGTGAGATTCCCGATAGCTTCATCAATGTTCCTGGGTGTGTTGAGGATGGGGTTCGGATTGACGGTGGAGAGCATCCAGGACGCGAACTTGGCGGCGTCGGTATATTTTCCAGTGAGCCTTCTGAGCGGGGTTTTCCTGAGGACTGGCGTGTTGATTAGCACGTTTATTGCACAGTGGTCTGACAGGAGATCAGCATTTGTTGTGCAGCTGATCTTCGCATGCCCTATGCCTTTCGACACAGCAAAGTCCAGTAGGTCTGGAGTCTTGAGGGGATTCGTTGGCCAGTGAGTGGGCTCGCCAGTGGAGTGGCAGTCCAGTCGGTGGCGTTGCAGGTACCCAAACAGAGTTTTCCCTTTGGGGTTGTTGGCGCGCGATCCCCACCAAGAATGTTTGGCGTTATAATCTCCAGCTGCTATGAAGCGGGGCCCAAAATGCTCGAAGAACTCACTGAGGTGAGATGCTGTTATGCGGTATCTGGGGGGAAAGTAGACCGCTCCAATGTCTAAATCTCCTTGCGGGCTGACAATCCTGATGACAGGACATTGTGCCCAGTCTTGCTGAAACGCGGGCAGCTCTAGGTATTGAATACCGCTCCTGATGAGGATGGCTGCTCCACCGCGTGCTCTGCCAGAAGGATGGTCTGCATGGATGAGGTCATATCCGCTGATATTAAAGTGGGATCTGGGGGAGAAGTGGGTTTCGGCTACGAGTAGGATATCGATCTGGTGGGTCTTCAGATGGTGCTCGACTATGGCCTTGCTGTTCTGCAGGCCGTTCGCATTCCAGACGACTAGGTGGAGCTTTAGTTGCATGACTTGCTGTTGAGAATGGTGGCCACCAGCTGTGTCATCTGGGTGAACATGCGCTCCATCATCCTTTCCATCATTCCTTCCATGCGAGCGAACATCGCTTCTATCTGACCGGAGTGTGGGGTTTCTGTTTGGGTTTGGACTGGGGTTGTGGGATTCTGCGGTGCTGCGTGCACTCCGTTGAGGGCGTCTCGGTAGCTCCTGCCAGAGGTGACGTTTGGTGATGCCACGGGCGGCGCCTTGTTAGCATTAGCGACGGGCCTTGTTTTCGGAGCAGCGAGTGCTTTGGCCCTTTTGTATGCAGGGCATCCCTTGAAAGACGCAGGATGGTCCGCCTGGCAGTGGAAGCAGCACGCTTTGTCGTCCTCCCTCTTCTCACATGCCCTCGATTCGTGAGGGCCTCCACACTTTACACATCGGTATTCCAGGAAGCAGTAACGCTGTGTATGACCGAATCCTTGGCACCTGAAGCATTGAGGCACGTCGTTGAACTTCTGCGGCGGTTCAATGGTTACTACCGACCTGCAGATCCGCTTGACTTGGTAGACGTCTTTCCCCAGCGGTTCTTTAGTTCTTCTGCCAATGGGATTGTGCAGATCTCTAACAGCGTGCCCTTGTCTGCGAAGGTCTTCAATGATTTCCTCACGATCGGTGGAGTGGTGGAGTCCTTTGATGACAACCTTGTATGCACGTTCATCTTTCGGCTGGAAAGTCCGATGCCTCTTGTTTTGGGCCACAAGTTGGAGACGCAGAGCTGTATAGGACTCTTTGTCCGGCATCATGACACGTACGTTGTTGCCATTCACGGTCTTGTAGGTAAAATTGTTCTTCGGGCCTACAAGAGTCGTGATCATCTTGACGAGTGCCGAGATGTTGGTCACATCGGGGATAAAAATCGGAGGTGGCTTGATGGTCTTCGGGGTGGGCTTTGGTTTCTCGGGGGTCTTGGGCTTGGAATCGTCTTTAGGTCCGGGTTCGTCATCAGAGCTCTCTTGGTCGTACTCGTCTTCTTCGGTCGAGAGTAAAGCGAAGGCGTTGTTGGCGAGCTTCTTGCGCAGAGCTGCGCTAGTGCTTGGCTTATCTTCCAGCTCCTCTCCCTGTGCTTTCTTTGCCGGTTTTCGCTTTATCTCGCCCGGCTCTGTATGCGAGGTGCTTCCCTCGCTGCTGGAGCTGCTCTTGCGTGTTCTCAGAGCCTTTTTGCGTGGTGTTGTTCCAAGCTTGTGGGTGCGCGGGGGGGCCTGCCAGTCCATCTTCTCCAAAGTTGATAAGGAGTGAGGAGGGGGGGGGGGGGGGGAAGCTGGGCACCGTAAGCCGGTGAGCCAGGCAGCACGTGGCTGCTGCTTTGCAATTATACCGCTGCTTCGAGCACTGGGTTTTTTGCGCTGATAACACGCACACTCGGGTGTGCGATGGTGTTAGTGCGAACTACCGTTAGGTACGTTGGCTGGGCCAATCAAAACGCGCGACAAGATCACGCGACGCGAAGTGGCTGGGCACAAGTAACGGGACTTACAACTGTGAACAATTTGCTAACAATTTGCTGTCGATCCGCAGGCACGTCTGCACTCGTCGAGTGTTCGATCGCGACTCGAGGCAGTGGTTGCCGACCTCTCATATTGTTCAAAACTTATGTATTCATATGATTTTGGCAATTATATGAGTAAATTAAATAATATACATATGAAAATGATTAATTATTATATGTATAGGGGAAAAATGCTGAAATATTCCCACATTCTCTTAGTATTATAGAGGAAAGACCGTTGCTGACCTCTGATATTGTTCAATACTTATGTATTTATATGATTTTGGCAATTATATGAGTAAATTAAATAATATACATATGAAAATGATTAATTTTTATATGTCAAAATATATAAGGGAAAAAATGCTGAAATATTCCCATATTATCTTAGTATTATAGAGGAAAGACCGTTGCTGACCTCTGATATTGTTCAAAACTTATGTATTTATATGATTTTGGCAATTATATGAGTAAATTAAATAATATAGATATGAAAATGATTAATTATTATATGAATAAATGTATAAGGGAAAAAATGCTGAAATATTCCCATATTATCTTAGTATTATAGAGGAAAGACCGTTGCTGACCTCTGATATTGTTCAAAACTTATGTATTTATATGATTTTGGCAATTATATGAGTAAATTAAATAATATACATATGAAAATTATTATATGTATAGGGGAAAAAATGCTGAAATATTCCCACATTCTCTTAGTATAATAGAGAAAAGCCATTATAGTGAGAGGGTATAGTAGTGTAAACGACCGGAATTACGACAGAGGGTTCAAAAACTACTATAGGTAGGCAGTGGTTGCCGACCTCTCATATTGTTCAAAACTTATGTATTCATATGATTTTGGCAATTATATGAGTAAATTAAATAATATACATATGAAAATGATTAATTATTATATGTATAGGGGAAAAAATGCTGAAATATTCCCACATTCTCTTAGTATTATAGAGGAAAGACCGTTGCTGACCTCTGATATTGTTCAATACTTATGTATTTATATGATTTTGGCAATTATATGAGTAAATTAAATAATATACATATGAAAATGATTAATTTTATATGTCAAAATATATAGGGAAAAAATGCTGAAATATTCCCATATTATCTTAGTATTATAGAGGAAAGACCGTTGCTGACCTCTGATATTGTTCAAAACTTATGTATTTATATGATTTTGGCAATTATATGAGTAAATTAAATAATATAGATATGAAAATGATTAATTATTATATGAATAAATGTATAAGGGAAAAAATGCTGAAATATTCCCATATTATCTTAGTATTATAGAGGAAAGACCGTTGCTGACCTCTGATATTGTTCAAAACTTATGTATTTATATGATTTTGGCAATTATATGAGTAAATTAAATAATATACATATGAAAATGATTAATTATTATATGTATAAGGGAAAAAATGTTGAAATATTCCCATATTATCTTAGTATTATAGAGGAAAGACCGTTGCTGACCTCTGATATTGTTCAAAACTTATGTATTTATATGATTTTGGCAATTATATGAGTAAATTAAATAATATACATATGAAAATTATTAATTATTATATGTATAGGGGAAAAAATGATGAAATATTCCCACATTCTCTTAGTATTATAGAGAAAAGCCATTATAGTGAGAGGGTATAGTAGTGTAAACGACCGGAATTACGACAGAGGGTTCAAAAACTACTATAGGTAGGCAGTGGTTGCCGACCTCTCATATTGTTCAAAACTTATGTATTCATATGATTTTGGCAATTATATGAGTAAATTAAATAATATACATATGAAAATGATTAATTATTATATGTATAGGGGAAAAAATGCTGAAATATTCCCACATTCTCTTAGTATTATAGAGGAAAGACCGTTGCTGACCTCTGATATTGTTCAATACTTATGTATTTATATGATTTTGGCAATTATATGAGTAAATTAAATAATATACATATGAAAATGATTAATTTTATATGTCAAAATATATAAGGGAAAAAATGCTGAAATATTCCCATATTATCTTAGTATTATAGAGGAAAGACCGTTGCTGACCTCTGATATTGTTCAAAACTTATGTATTTATATGATTTTGGCAATTATATGAGTAAATTAAATAATATACATATGAAAATGATTAATTATTATATGTATAAGGGAAAAAATGTTGAAATATTCCCATATTATCTTAGTATTATAGAGGAAAGACCGTTGCTGACCTCTGATATTGTTCAAAACTTATGTATTTATATGATTTTGGCAATTATATGAGTAAATTAAATAATATACATATGAAAATTATTAATTATTATATGTATAGGGGAAAAAATGATGAAATATTCCCACATTCTCTTAGTATTATAGAGAAAAGCCATTATAGTGAGAGGGTATAGTAGTGTAAACGACCGGAATTACGACAGAGGGTTCAAAAACTACTATAGGTAGGCAGTGGTTGCCGACCTCTCATATTGTTCAAAACTTATGTATTCATATGATTTTGGCAATTATATGAGTAAATTAAATAATATACATATGAAAATGATTAATTATTATATGTATAGGGGAAAAAATGCTGAAATATTCCCACATTCTCTTAGTATTATAGAGGAAAGACCGTTGCTGACCTCTGATATTGTTCAATACTTATGTATTTATATGATTTTGGCAATTATATGAGTAAATTAAATAATATACATATGAAAATGATTAATTTTTATATGTCAAAATATATAAGGGAAAAAATGCTGAAATATTCCCATATTATCTTAGTATTATAGAGGAAAGACCGTTGCTGACCTCTGATATTGTTCAAAACTTATGTATTTATATGATTTTGGCAATTATATGAGTAAATTAAATAATATAGATATGAAAATGATTAATTATTATATGAATAAATGTATAAGGGAAAAAATGCTGAAATATTCCCATATTATCTTAGTATTATAGAGGAAAGACCGTTGCTGACCTCTGATATTGTTCAAAACTTATGTATTTATATGATTTTGGCAATTATATGAGTAAATTAAATAATATACATATGAAAATGATTAATTATTATATGTATAAGGGAAAAAATGTTGAAATATTCCCATATTATCTTAGTATTATAGAGGAAAGACCGTTGCTGACCTCTGATATTGTTCAAAACTTATGTATTTATATGATTTTGGCAATTATATGAGTAAATTAAATAATATACATATGAAAATTATTAATTATTATATGTATAGGGGAAAAAATGATGAAATATTCCCACATTCTCTTAGTATTATAGAGAAAAGCCATTATAGTGAGAGGGTATAGTAGTGTAAACGACCGGAATTACGACAGAGGGTTCAAAAACTACTATAGGTAGGCAGTGGTTGCCGACCTCTCATATTGTTCAAAACTTATGTATTCATATGATTTTGGCAATTATATGAGTAAATTAAATAATATACATATGAAAATGATTAATTATTATATGTATAGGGGAAAAAATGCTGAAATATTCCCACATTCTCTTAGTATTATAGAGGAAAGACCGTTGCTGACCTCTGATATTGTTCAATACTTATGTATTTATATGATTTTGGCAATTATATGAGTAAATTAAATAATATACATATGAAAATGATTAATTTTTATATGTCAAAATATATAAGGGAAAAAATGCTGAAATATTCCCATATTATCTTAGTATTATAGAGGAAAGACCGTTGCTGACCTCTGATATTGTTCAAAACTTATGTATTTATATGATTTTGGCAATTATATGAGTAAATTAAATAATATAGATATGAAAATGATTAATTATTATATGAATAAATGTATAAGGGAAAAAATGCTGAAATATTCCCATATTATCTTAGTATTATAGAGGAAAGACCGTTGCTGACCTCTGATATTGTTCAAAACTTATGTATTTATATGATTTTGGCAATTATATGAGTAAATTAAATAATATACATATGAAAATTATTATATGTATAGGGGAAAAAATGCTGAAATATTCCCACATTCTCTTAGTATAATAGAGAAAAGCCATTATAGTGAGAGGGTATAGTAGTGTAAACGACCGGAATTACGACAGAGGGTTCAAAAACTACTATAGGTAGGCAGTGGTTGCCGACCTCTCATATTGTTCAAAACTTATGTATTCATATGATTTTGGCAATTATATGAGTAAATTAAATAATATACATATGAAAATGATTAATTATTATATGTATAGGGGAAAAAATGCTGAAATATTCCCACATTCTCTTAGTATTATAGAGGAAAGACCGTTGCTGACCTCTGATATTGTTCAATACTTATGTATTTATATGATTTTGGCAATTATATGAGTAAATTAAATAATATACATATGAAAATGATTAATTTTTATATGTCAAAATATATAAGGGAAAAAATGCTGAAATATTCCCATATTATCTTAGTATTATAGAGGAAAGACCGTTGCTGACCTCTGATATTGTTCAAAACTTATGTATTTATATGATTTTGGCAATTATATGAGTAAATTAAATAATATAGATATGAAAATGATTAATTATTATATGAATAAATGTATAAGGGAAAAAATGCTGAAATATTCCCATATTATCTTAGTATTATAGAGGAAAGACCGTTGCTGACCTCTGATATTGTTCAAAACTTATGTATTTATATGATTTTGGCAATTATATGAGTAAATTAAATAATATACATATGAAAATGATTAATTATTATATGTATAAGGGAAAAAATGTTGAAATATTCCCATATTATCTTAGTATTATAGAGGAAAGACCGTTGCTGACCTCTGATATTGTTCAAAACTTATGTATTTATATGATTTTGGCAATTATATGAGTAAATTAAATAATATACATATGAAAATTATTAATTATTATATGTATAGGGGAAAAAATGATGAAATATTCCCACATTCTCTTAGTATTATAGAGAAAAGCCATTATAGTGAGAGGGTATAGTAGTGTAAACGACCGGAATTACGACAGAGGGTTCAAAAACTACTATAGGTAGGCAGTGGTTGCCGACCTCTCATATTGTTCAAAACTTATGTATTCATATGATTTTGGCAATTATATGAGTAAATTAAATAATATACATATGAAAATGATTAATTATTATATGTATAGGGGAAAAAATGCTGAAATATTCCCACATTCTCTTAGTATTATAGAGGAAAGACCGTTGCTGACCTCTGATATTGTTCAATACTTATGTATTTATATGATTTTGGCAATTATATGAGTAAATTAAATAATATACATATGAAAATGATTAATTTTTATATGTCAAAATATATAAGGGAAAAAATGCTGAAATATTCCCATATTATCTTAGTATTATAGAGGAAAGACCGTTGCTGACCTCTGATATTGTTCAAAACTTATGTATTTATATGATTTTGGCAATTATATGAGTAAATTAAATAATATAGATATGAAAATGATTAATTATTATATGAATAAATGTATAAGGGAAAAAATGCTGAAATATTCCCATATTATCTTAGTATTATAGAGGAAAGACCGTTGCTGACCTCTGATATTGTTCAAAACTTATGTATTTATATGATTTTGGCAATTATATGAGTAAATTAAATAATATACATATGAAAATTATTATATGTATAGGGGAAAAAATGCTGAAATATTCCCACATTCTCTTAGTATAATAGAGAAAAGCCATTATAGTGAGAGGGTATAGTAGTGTAAACGACCGGAATTACGACAGAGGGTTCAAAAACTACTATAGGTAGGCAGTGGTTGCCGACCTCTCATATTGTTCAAAACTTATGTATTCATATGATTTTGGCAATTATATGAGTAAATTAAATAATATACATATGAAAATTATTAATTATTATATGTATAGGGGAAAAAATGCTGAAATATTCCCACATTCTCTTAGTATTATAGAGAAAAGCCATTATAGTGAGAGGGTATAGTAGTGTAAACGACCGGAATTACGACAGAGGGTTCAAAAACTACTATAGGTAGGCAGTGGTTGCCGACCTCTCATATTGTTCAAAACTTATGTATTCATATGATTTTGGCAATTATATGAGTAAATTAAATAATATACATATGAAAATTATTAATTATTATATGTATAAGGGAAAAAATGCTGAAAATATCCCACATTCTCTTAGTATAATAGAGAAAAGCCATTATAGTGAGAGGGTATAGTAGTGTAAACGACCGGAATTACGACAGAGGGTTCAAAAACTACTATAGGTAGGCAGTGGTTGCCGACCTCTCATATTGTTCAAAACTTATGTATTCATATGATTTTGGCAATAATATGAGTAAATTAAATAATATACATATGAAAATGATTAATTATTATATGTATAAGGGAAAAAATGCTGAAAATATCCCACATTCTCTTAGTATTATAGAGAAAAGCCATTATAGTGAGAGGGTATAGTAGTGTAAACGACCGGAATTACGACAGAGGGTTCAAAAACTACTATAGGTAGGCAGTGGTTGCCGACCTCTCATATTGTTCAAACTTATGTATTCATATGATTTTGGCAATAATATGAGTAAATTAAATAATATACATATGAAAATGATTAATTATTATATGTATAAGGGAAAAAATGCTGAAAATATCCCACATTCTCTTAGTATTATAGAGAAAAGCCATTATAGTGAGAGGGTATAGTAGTGTAAACGACCGGAATTACGACAGAGGGTTCAAAAACTACTATAGGTAGGCAGTGGTTGCCGACCTCTCATATTGTTCAAAACTTATGTATTCATATGATTTTGGCAATTATATGAGTAAATTAAATAATATACATATGAAAATTATAATTATTATATGTATAGGGGAAAAAATGCTGAAATATTCCCACATTCTCTTAGTATTATAGAGGAAAGACCGTTGCTGACCTCTGATATTGTTCAAAACTTATGTATTTATATGATTTTGGCAATTATATGAGTAAATTAAATAATATACATATGAAAATGATTAATTATTATATGTATAAATGTATAAGGGAAAAAATGCTGAAATATTCCCATATTATCTTAGTATTATAGAGGAAAGACCGTTGCTGACCTCTGATATTGTTCAAAACTTATGTATTTATATGATTTTGGCAATTATATGAGTAAATTAAATAATATACATATGAAAATGATTAATTATTATATGTATAAGGGAAAAAATGTTGAAATATTCCCATATTATCTTAGTATTATAGAGGAAAGACCGTTGCTGACCTCTGATATTGTTCAAAACTTATGTATTTATATGATTTTGGCAATTATATGAGTAAATTAAATAATATACATATGAAAATGATTAATTATTATATGTATAAGGGAAAAAATGTTGAAATATTCCCATATTATCTTAGTATTACAGAGAAAGACCGTTGCTGACCTCTGATATTGTTCAAAACTTATGTATTTATATGATTTTGGCAATTATATGAGTAAATTAAATAATATACATATGAAAATTATTAATTATTATATGTATAGGGGAAAAAATGATGAAATATTCCCACATTCTCTTAGTATAATAGAGAAAAGCCATTATAGTGAGAGGGTATAGTAGTGTAAACGACCGGAATTACGACAGAGGGTTCAAAAACTACTATAGGTAGGCAGTGGTTGCCGACCTCTCATATTGTTCAAAACTTATGTATTCATATGATTTTGGCAATAATATGAGTAAATTAAATAATATACATATGAAAATGATTAATTATTATATGTATAGGGGAAAAAATGCTGAAATATTCCCACATTCTCTTAGTATTATAGAGAAAAGCCATTATAATGAGAGGGTATAGTAGTGTAAACGACAGAGGGTTCAAAAACTACTATAGGTAGGCAGTGGTTGCCGACCTCTCATATTGTTCAAAACTTATGTATTCATATGATTTTGGCAATAATATGAGTAAATTAAATAATATACATATGAAAATGATTAATTATTATATGTATAAGGGAAAAAATGCTGAAAATATCCCACATTCTCTTAGTATTATAGAGAAAAGCCATTATAGTGAGAGGGTATAGTAGTGTAAACGATCGGAATTACGACAGAGGGTTCAAAAACTACTATAGGTAGGCAGTGGTTGCCGACCTCTCATATTGTTCAAAACTTATGTATTCATATGATTTTGGCAATTATATGAGTAAATTAAATAATATACATATGAAAATTATTAATTATTATATGTATAGGGGAAAAAATGCTGAAATATTCCCACATTCTCTTAGTATTATAGAGGAAAGACCGTTGCTGACCTCTGATATTGTTCAAAACTTATGTATTTATATGATTTTGGCAATTATATGAGTAAATTAAATAATATACATATGAAAATTATTAATTATTATATGTATAAGGGAAAAAATGTTGAAATATTCCCATATTATCTTAGTATTATAGAGGAAAGACCGTTGCTGACCTCTGATATTGTTCAAAACTTATGTATTTATATGATTTTGGCAATTATATGAGTAAATTAAATAATATAGATATGAAAATGATTAATTATTATATGAATAAATGTATAAGGGAAAAAATGCTGAAATATTCCCATATTATCTTAGTATTATAGAGGAAAGACCGTTGCTGACCTCTGATATTGTTCAAAACTTATGTATTTATATGATTTTGGCAATTATATGAGTAAATTAAATAATATACATATGAAAATTATTATATGTATAGGGGAAAAAATGCTGAAATATTCCCACATTCTCTTAGTATAATAGAGAAAAGCCATTATAGTGAGAGGGTATAGTAGTGTAAACGACCGGAATTACGACAGAGGGTTCAAAAACTACTATAGGTAGGCAGTGGTTGCCGACCTCTCATATTGTTCAAAACTTATGTATTCATATGATTTTGGCAATTATATGAGTAAATTAAATAATATACATATGAAAATTATTAATTATTATATGTATAGGGGAAAAAATGCTGAAATATTCCCACATTCTCTTAGTATTATAGAGAAAAGCCATTATAGTGAGAGGGTATAGTAGTGTAAACGACCGGAATTACGACAGAGGGTTCAAAAACTACTATAGGTAGGCAGTGGTTGCCGACCTCTCATATTGTTCAAAACTTATGTATTCATATGATTTTGGCAATTATATGAGTAAATTAAATAATATACATATGAAAATTATTAATTATTATATGTATAAGGGAAAAAATGCTGAAAATATCCCACATTCTCTTAGTATAATAGAGAAAAGCCATTATAGTGAGAGGGTATAGTAGTGTAAACGACCGGAATTACGACAGAGGGTTCAAAAACTACTATAGGTAGGCAGTGGTTGCCGACCTCTCATATTGTTCAAAACTTATGTATTCATATGATTTTGGCAATAATATGAGTAAATTAAATAATATACATATGAAAATGATTAATTATTATATGTATAAGGGAAAAAATGCTGAAAATATCCCACATTCTCTTAGTATTATAGAGAAAAGCCATTATAGTGAGAGGGTATAGTAGTGTAAAACGACCGGAATTACGACAGAGGGTTCAAAAACTACTATAGGTAGGCAGTGGTTGCCGACCTCTCATATTGTTCAAAACTTATGTATTCATATGATTTTGGCAATAATATGAGTAAATTAAATAATATACATATGAAAATGATTAATTATTATATGTATAAGGGAAAAAATGCTGAAAATATCCCACATTCTCTTAGTATTATAGAGAAAAGCCATTATAGTGAGAGGGTATAGTAGTGTAAACGACCGGAATTACGACAGAGGGTTCAAAAACTACTATAGGTAGGCAGTGGTTGCCGACCTCTCATATTGTTCAAAACTTATGTATTCATATGATTTTGGCAATTATATGAGTAAATTAATAATATACATATGAAAATTATTAATTATTATATGTATAGGGGAAAAAATGCTGAAATATTCCCACATTCTCTTAGTATTATAGAGGAAAGACCGTTGCTGACCTCTGATATTGTTCAAAACTTATGTATTTATATGATTTTGGCAATTATATGAGTAAATTAAATAATATACATATGAAAATGATTAATTATTATATGTATAAATGTATAAGGGAAAAAATGCTGAAATATTCCCATATTATCTTAGTATTATAGAGGAAAGACCGTTGCTGACCTCTGATATTGTTCAAAACTTATGTATTTATATGATTTTGGCAATTATATGAGTAAATTAAATAATATACATATGAAAATGATTAATTATTATATGTATAAGGGAAAAAATGTTGAAATATTCCCATATTATCTTAGTATTATAGAGGAAAGACCGTTGCTGACCTCTGATATTGTTCAAAACTTATGTATTTATATGATTTTGGCAATTATATGAGTAAATTAAATAATATACATATGAAATGATTAATTATTATATGTATAAGGGAAAAAATGTTGAAATATTCCCATATTATCTTAGTATTACAGAGAAAAGACCGTTGCTGACCTCTGATATTGTTCAAAACTTATGTATTTATATGATTTTGGCAATTATATGAGTAAATTAAATAATATACATATGAAAATTATTAATTATTATATGTATAGGGGAAAAAATGATGAAATATTCCCACATTCTCTTAGTATAATAGAGAAAAGCCATTATAGTGAGAGGGTATAGTAGTGTAAACGACCGGAATTACGACAGAGGGTTCAAAAACTACTATAGGTAGGCAGTGGTTGCCGACCTCTCATATTGTTCAAAACTTATGTATTCATATGATTTTGGCAATAATATGAGTAAATTAAATAATATACATATGAAAATGATTAATTATTATATGTATAGGGGAAAAAATGCTGAAATATTCCCACATTCTCTTAGTATTATAGAGAAAAGCCATTATAATGAGAGGGTATAGTAGTGTAAACGACAGAGGGTTCAAAAACTACTATAGGTAGGCAGTGGTTGCCGACCTCTCATATTGTTCAAAACTTATGTATTCATATGATTTTGGCAATAATATGAGTAAATTAAATAATATACATATGAAAATGATTAATTATTATATGTATAAGGGAAAAAATGCTGAAAATATCCCACATTCTCTTAGTATTATAGAGAAAAGCCATTATAGTGAGAGGGTATAGTAGTGTAAACGATCGGAATTACGAACAGAGGGTTCAAAAACTACTATAGGTAGGCAGTGGTTGCCGACCTCTCATATTGTTCAAAACTTATGTATTCATATGATTTTGGCAATTATATGAGTAAATTAAATAATATACATATGAAAATTATTAATTATTATATGTATAGGGAAAAAATGCTGAAATATTCCCACATTCTCTTAGTATTATAGAGGAAAGACCGTTGCTGACCTCTGATATTGTTCAAAACTTATGTATTTATATGATTTTGGCAATTATATGAGTAAATTAAATAATATAGATATGAAAATGATTAATTATTATATGAATAAATGTATAAGGGAAAAAATGCTGAAATATTCCCATATTATCTTAGTATTATAGAGGAAAGACCGTTGCTGACCTCTGATATTGTTCAAAACTTATGTATTTATATGATTTTGGCAATTATATGAGTAAATTAAATAATATACATATGAAAATTATTATATGTATAGGGGAAAAAATGCTGAAATATTCCCACATTCTCTTAGTATAATAGAGAAAAGCCATTAAGTGAGAGGGTATAGTAGTGTAAACGACCGGAATTACGACAGAGGGTTCAAAAACTACTATAGGTAGGCAGTGGTTGCCGACCTCTCATATTGTTCAAAACTTATGTATTCATATGATTTTGGCAATTATATGAGTAAATTAAATAATATACATATGAAAGATTAATTATTATATGTATAGGGGAAAAAATGCTGAAATATTCCCACATTCTCTAGTATTATAGAGGAAAGACCGTTGCTGACCTCTGATATTGTTCAATACTTATGTATTTATATGATTTGCAATTATATGAGTAAATTAAATAATATACATATGAAAATGATTAATTTTTATATGTCAAAATATATAAGGGAAAAAATGCTGAAATATTCCCATATTATCTTAGTATTATAGAGGAAAGACCGTTGCTGACCTCTGATATTGTTCAAAACTTATGTATTTATATGATTTTGGCAATTATATGAGTAAATTAAATAATATACATATGAAAATGATTAATTATTATATAATAAATGTATAAGGGAAAAAAATGCTGAAATATTCCCATATTATCTTAGTATTATAGAGGAAAGACCGTTGCTGACTCTGATATTGTTCAAAACTTATGTATTTATATGATTTTGGCAATTATATGAGTAAATTAAATAATATAATATGAAAATGATTATTATTATATGTATAAGGGAAAAAATGTTGAAATATTCCCATATTATCTTAGTATTATAGAGGAAAGACCGTTGCTGACCTCTGATATTGTTCAAAACTTATGTATTTATATGATTTTGGCAATTATATGAGTAAATTAAATAATATACATATGAAAATTATTAATTATTATATGTATAGGGGAAAAAATGATGAAATATTCCCACATTCTCTTAGTATTAATAGAGAAAGCCATTATAGTGAGAGGGTATAGTAGTGTAAACGACCGGAATTACGACAGAGGGTTCAAAAACTACTATAGGTAGGCAGTGGTTGCCGACCTCTCATATTGTTCAAAACTTATGTATTCATATGATTTTGGCAATTATATGAGTAAATTAAATAATATACATATGAAAATGATTAATTATTATATGTATAGGGGAAAAAATGCTGAAATATTCCCACATTCTCTTAGTATTATAGAGGAAAGACCGTTGCTGACCTCTGATATTGTTCAATACTTATGTATTTATATGATTTGGCAATTATATGAGTAAATTAAATAATATACATATGAAAATGATTAATTTTATATGTCAAAATATATAAGGAAAAAATGCTGAAATATTCCCATATTATCTTAGTATTATAGAGGAAAGACCGTTGCTGACCTCTGATATTGTTCAAAACTTATGTATTTATATGATTTTGGCAATTATATGAGTAAATTAAATAATATACATATGAAAATGATTAATTATTATATGTATAAGGGAAAAAATGTTGAAATATTCCATATTATCTTAGTATTATAGAGGAAAGACCGTTGCTGACCTCTGATATTGTTCAAAACTTATGTATTTATATGATTTTGGCATTATATGAGTAAATTAAATAATATACATATGAAAATTATTAATTATTATATGTATAGGGGAAAAAATGATGAAATATTCCCACATTCTCTTAGTATTATAGAGAAAAGCCATTATAGTGAGAGGGTATAGTAGTGTAAACGACCGGAATTACGACAGAGGGTTCAAAAACTACTATAGGTAGGCAGTGGTTGCCGACCTCTCATATTGTTCAAAACTTATGTATTCATATGATTTTGGCAATTATATGAGTAAATTAAATAATATACATATGAAAATGATTAATTATTATATGTATAGGGGAAAAAATGCTGAAATATTCCCACATTCTCTTAGTATTATAGAGGAAAGACCGTTGCTGACCTCTGATATTGTTCAATACTTATGTATTTATATGATTTTGGCAATTATATGAGTAAATTAAATAATATACATATGAAAATGATTAATTTTTATATGTCAAAATATATAAGGGAAAAAATGCTGAAATATTCCCATATTATCTTAGTATTATAGAGGAAAGACCGTTGCTGACCTCTGATATTGTTCAAAACTTATGTATTTATATGATTTTGGCAATTATATGAGTAAATTAAATAATATAGATATGAAAATGATTAATTATTATATGAATAAATGTATAAGGGAAAAAATGCTGAAATATTCCCATATTATCTTAGTATTATAGAGGAAAGACCGTTGCTGACCTCTGATATTGTTCAAAACTTATGTATTTATATGATTTTGGCAATTATATGAGTAAATTAAATAATATACATATGAAAATGATTAATTATTATATGTATAAGGGAAAAATGTTGAAATATTCCCATATTATCTTAGTATTATAGAGGAAAGACCGTTGCTGACCTCTGATATTGTTCAAAACTTATGTATTTATATGATTTTGGCAATTATATGAGTAAATTAAATAATATACATATGAAAATTATTAATTATTATATGTATAGGGGAAAAAATGATGAAATATTCCCACATTCTCTTAGTATTATAGAGAAAAGCCATTATAGTGAGAGGGTATAGTAGTGTAAACGACCGGAATTACGACAGAGGGTTCAAAAACTACTATAGGTAGGCAGTGGTTGCCGACCTCTCATATTGTTCAAAACTTATGTATTCATATGATTTTGGCAATTATATGAGTAAATTAAATAATATACATATGAAAATGATTAATTATTATATGTATAGGGGAAAAATGCTGAAATATTCCCACATTCTCTTAGTATTATAGAGGAAAGACCGTTGCTGACCTCTGATATTGTTCAATACTTATGTATTTATATGATTTTGGCAATTATATGAGTAAATTAAATAATATACATATGAAAATGATTAATTTTTATATGTCAAAATATATAAGGGAAAAAAATGCTGAAATATTCCCATATTATCTTAGTATTATAGAGGAAAGACCGTTGCTGACCTCTGATATTGTTCAAAACTTATGTATTTATATGATTTGGCAATTATATGAGTAAATTAAATAATATAGATATGAAAATGATTAATTATTATATGAATAAATGTATAAGGGAAAAAATGCTGAAATATTCCATATTATCTTAGTATTATAGAGGAAAGACCGTTGCTGACCTCTGATATTGTTCAAAACTTATGTATTTATATGATTTTGGCAATTATATGAGTAAATTAAATAATATACATATGAAAATTATTATATGTATAGGGGAAAAAATGCTGAAATATTCCACATTCTCTTAGTATAATAGAGAAAAGCCATTATAGTGAGAGGGTATAGTAGTGTAAACGACCGGAATTACGACAGAGGGTTCAAAAACTACTATAGGTAGGCAGTGGTTGCCGACCTCTCATATTGTTCAAAACTTATGTATTCATATGATTTTGGCAATTATATGAGTAAATTAAATAATATACATATGAAAATGATTAATTATTATATGTATAGGGGAAAAAATGCTGAAATATTCCCACATTCTCTTAGTATTATAGAGGAAAGACCGTTGCTGACCTCTGATATTGTTCAATACTTATGTATTTATATGATTTTGGCAATTATATGAGTAAATTAAATAATATACATATGAAAATGATTAATTTTTATATGTCAAAATATATAAGGGAAAAAATGCTGAAATATTCCCATATTATCTTAGTATTATAGAGGAAAGACCGTTGCTGACCTCTGATATTGTTCAAAACTTATGTATTTATATGATTTTGGCAATTATATGAGTAAATTAAATAATATAGATATGAAAATGATTAATTATTATATGAATAAATGTATAAGGGAAAAAATGCTGAAATATTCCCATATTATCTTAGTATTATAGAGGAAAGACCGTTGCTGACCTCTGATATTGTTCAAAACTTATGTATTTATATGATTTTGGCAATTATATGAGTAAATTAAATAATATACATATGAAAATGATTAATTATTATATGTATAAGGGAAAAAATGTTGAAATATTCCCATATTATCTTAGTATTATAGAGGAAAGACCGTTGCTGACCTCTGATATTGTTCAAAACTTATGTATTTATATGATTTTGGCAATTATATGAGTAAATTAAATAATATACATATGAAAATTATTAATTATTATATGTATAGGGGAAAAAATGATGAAATATTCCCACATTCTCTTAGTATTATAGAGAAAAGCCATTATAGTGAGAGGGTATAGTAGTGTAAACGACCGGAATTACGACAGAGGGTTCAAAAACTACTATAGGTAGGCAGTGGTTGCCGACCTCTCATATTGTTCAAAACTTATGTATTCATATGATTTTGGCAATTATATGAGTAAATTAAATAATATACATATGAAAATGATTAATTATTATATGTATAGGGGAAAAAATGCTGAAATATTCCCACATTCTCTTAGTATTATAGAGGAAAGACCGTTGCTGACCTCTGATATTGTTCAATACTTATGTATTTATATGATTTTGGCAATTATATGAGTAAATTAAATAATATACATATGAAAATGATTAATTTTTATATGTCAAAATATATAAGGGAAAAATGCTGAAATATTCCCATATTATCTTAGTATTATAGAGGAAAAGACCGTTGCTGACCTCTGATATTGTTCAAAACTTATGTATTTATATGATTTTGGCAATTATATGAGTAAATAAATAATATAGATATGAAAATGATTAATTATTATATGAATAAATGTATAAGGGAAAAATGCTGAAATATTCCATATTATCTTAGTATTATAGAGGAAAGACCGTTGCTGACCTCTGATATTGTTCAAAACTTATGTATTTATATGATTTTGGCAATTATATGAGTAAATTAAATAATATACATATGAAAATTATTATATGTATAGGGAAAAAATGCTGAAATATTCCCACATTCTCTTAGTATAATAGAGAAAAAGCCATTATAGTGAGAGGGTATAGTAGTGTAAACGACCGGAATTACGACAGAGGGTTCAAAAACTACTATAGGTAGGCAGTGGTTGCCGACCTCTCATATTGTTCAAAACTTATGTATTCATATGATTTTGGCAATTATATGAGTAAATTAAATAATATACATATGAAAATTATTAATTATTATATGTATAGGGGAAAAAATGCTGAAAATATTCCCACATTCTTTAGTATTATAGAGAAAAGCCATTATAGTGAGAGGGTATAGTAGTGTAAACGACCGGAATTACGACAGAGGGTTTCAAAAACTACTATAGGTAGGCAGTGGTTGCCGACCTCTCATATTGTTCAAAACTTATGTATTCATATGATTTTGGCAATTATATGAGTAAATTAAATAATATACATATGAAAAATTATTAATTATTATATTGTATAAGGGAAAAAATGCTGAAAATATCCCACATTCTCTTAGTATAATAGAGAAAAGCCATTATAGTGAGAGGGTATAGTAGTGTAAACGACCGGAATTACGACAGAGGGTTCAAAAACTACTATAGGTAGGCAGTGGTTGCCGACCTCTCATATTGTTCAAAAACTTATGTATTCATATGATTTTGGCAATAATATGAGTAAATTAAATAATATACATATGAAAATGATTAATTATTATATGTATAAGGGAAAAAATGCTGAAAATATCCCACATTCTCTTAGTATTATAGAGAAAAGCCATTATAGTGAGAGGGTATAGTAGTGTAAACGACCGGAATTACGACAGAGGGTTCAAAAACTACTATAGGTAGGCAGTGGTTGCCGACCTCTCATATTGTTCAAAACTTATGTATTCATATGATTTTGGCAATAATATGAGTAAATTAAATAATATACATATGAAAATGATTAATTATTATATGTATAAGGGAAAAAATGCTGAAAATATCCCACATTCTCTTAGTATTATAGAGAAAAGCCATTATAGTGAGAGGGTATAGTAGTGTAAACGACCGGAATTACGACAGAGGGTTCAAAAACTACTATAGGTAGGCAGTGGTTGCCGACCTCTCATATTGTTCAAAACTTATGTATTCATATGATTTTGGCAATTATATGAGTAAATTAAATAATATACATATGAAAATTATTAATTATTATATGTATAAGGGGAAAAAATGCTGAAATATTCCCACATTCTCTTAGTATTATAGAGGAAAGACCGTTGCTGACCTCTGATATTGTTCAAAAACTTATGTATTTATATGATTTTGGCAATTATATGAGTAAATTAAATAATATACATATGAAAATGATTAATTATTATATGTATAAATGTATAAGGGAAAAAATGCTGAAATATTCCCATATTATCTTAGTATTATAGAGGAAAGACCGTTGCTGACCTCTGATATTGTTCAAACTTATGTATTTATATGATTTGGCAATTATATGAGTAAATTAAAATAATATACATATGAAAATGATTAATTATTATATGTATAAGGGAAAAAATGTTGAAATATTCCCATATTATCTTAGTATTATAGAGGAAAGACCGTTGCTGACCTCTGATATTGTTCAAAACTTATGTATTTATATGATTTTGGCAATTATATGAGTAAATTAAATAATATACATATGAAAATGATTAATTATTATATGTATAAGGGAAAAAATGTTGAAATATTCCATATTATCTTAGTATTACAGAGAAAAGACCGTTGCTGACCTCTGATATTGTCAAAACTTATGTATTTATATGATTTTGGCAATTATATGAGTAAATTAAATAATATACATATGAAAATTATTAATTATTATATGTATAGGGAAAAAATGATGAAATATTCCCACATTCTCTTAGTATAATAGAGAAAAGCCATTATAGTGAGAGGGTATAGTAGTGTAAACGACCGGAATTACGACAGAGGGTTCAAAAAACTACTATAGGTAGGCAGTGGTTGCCGACCTCTCATATTGTTCAAAAACTTATGTATTCATATGATTTTGGCAATAATATGAGTAAATTAAATAATATACATATGAAAATGATTAATTATTATATGTATAGGGGAAAAAATGCTGAAATATTCCCACATTCTCTTAGTATTATAGAGAAAAGCCATTATATGAGAGGGTATAGTAGTGTAAACGACAGAGGGTTCAAAAACTACTATAGGTAGGCAGTGGTTGCCGACCTCTCATATTGTTCAAAACTTATGTATTCATATGATTTTGGCAATAATATGAGTAAATTAAATAATATACATATGAAAATGATTAAATTATTATATGTATTAAGGGGAAAAAATGCTGAAATATCCCAATTCTCTTAGTATTATAGAAAAAGCCATAAGTGAGAGGGTAAGAGGTAAAACGATCGGAATACGACAGAGGGTCAAAAACTACTATAGGTAGGCAGTGTTGCCGACCTCTCATATTGTTCAAAACTTATGTATTCATATGATTTTTGGCAATTATATGAGTAAATTAAATAATATACATATGAAAATTATTAATTATTATATGTATAAGGGGAAAAAATGCTGAAATATTCCCACATTCTCTTAGTATTATAGAGGAAAGACCGTTGCTGACCTCTGATATTGTTCAAAACTTATGTATTTATATGATTTTGGCAATTATATGAGTAAATTAAATAATATAGATATGAAAATGATTATTATTATTAATAAATGTATAAGGAAAAAAATGCTGAAATATTCCATATTATCTTAGTATTATAGAGGAAAGACCGTTGCTGACCTCTGAATTGTTCAAAACTTATGTATTTATATGATTTTGGCAATTAATGAGTAAATTAAATAATATACATATGAAAATTATTAATATGTATAGGGGAAAAAATGCTGAAATATTCCCACATTCTCTTAGTATAATAGAGAAAAGCCATTATAGTGAGAGGGTATAGTAGTGTAAACGACCGGAATTACGACAGAGGGTTCAAAAACTACTATAGGTAGGCAGTGGTTGCCGACCTCTCATATTGTTCAAAACTTATGTATTCATATGATTTTGGCAATTATATGAGTAAATTAAATAATATACATATGAAAAATGATTAATTATTATATGTATAGGGGAAAAAATGCTGAAATATTCCCACATTCTCTTAGTATTATAGAGGAAAGACCGTTGCTGACCTCTGATATTGTTCAATACTTATGTATTTATATGATTTGGCAATTATATGAGTAAAATTAAATAATATACATATGAAAATGATTAATTTTTATATGTCAAAATATATAAGGGAAAAATGCTGAAATATTCCCATATTATCTTAGTATTATAGAGGAAAGACCGTTGCTGACCTCTGATATTGTTCAAAACTTATGTATTATATGATTTTGGCAATTATATGAGTAAATTAAATAATATACATATGAAAATGATTAATTATATATATATGTATAAGGGAAAAAATGCTGAAATATTCCCATATATCTTAGTATTATAGAGGAAAGACCGTTGCTGACCTCTGATATTGTTCAAAACTTATGTATTTATATTTTGGCAATTATATGAGTAAATTAAATAATATACATATGAAAATGATTAATATTATATGTATAAGGGAAAAAATGTTGAAATATTCCCATATTATCTTAGTATTATAGAGGAAAGACCGTTGCTGACCTCTGATATTGTTCAAAACTTATGTATTTATATGATTTTGGCAATTATATGAGTAAATTAAATAATATACATATGAAAATTATTAATTATTATATGTATAGGGGAAAAAATGCTGAAATATTCCCACATTCTCTTAGTATTATAGAGAAAAGCCATTATAGTGAGAGGGTATAGTAGTGTAAACGACCGGAATTACGACAGAGGTTCAAAAACTACTATAGGTAGGCAGTGGTTGCCGACCTCTCATATTGTTCAAAACTTATGTATTCATATGATTTTGGCAATTATATGAGTAAATTAAATATACATATGAAAATGATTAATTATATATGTATAGGGGAAAAAATGCTGAAATATTCCCATTCTCTATAGAGGAAAGACCGTTGCTGACCTCTGATATTGTTCAAACTTATGTATTTATATGATTTTGGCAATTATATGAGTAAATTAAATAATATACATATGAAAATGATTAATTTTTATATATATATAAGGGAAAAAATGCTGAAATATTCCCATATTATCTTAGTATTAGAGGAAAGACCGTTGCTGACCATATTGTTCAAAACTTATGTATTTATATGATTTTGGCAATTATATGAGTAAATTAAATAATACATATGAAAATGATTAATTATTATATGTATAAGGGAAAAAATGCTGAAATATTCCCATATTATCTTAGTATTATAGAGAAAGACCGTTGCTGACCTCTGATATTGTTCAAAACTTATGTATTTATATGATTTTGGCAATTATATGAGTAAATTAAATAATATACATATGAAAATATTAATTATTATATGTATAGGGAAAAAATGCTGAAATATTCCCACATTCTCTTAGTATTATAGAGAAAAGCCATTATAGTGAGAGGGTATAGTAGTGTAAACGACCGGAATTACGACAGAGGGTTCAAAAACTACTATAGGTAGGCAGTGGTTGCCGACCTCTCATATTGTTCAAAACTTATGTATTCATATGATTTTGGCAATTATATGAGTAAATTAAATAATATACATATGAAAATGATTAATTATTATATGTATAGGGAAAAAATGCTGAAATATTCCCACATTCTCTTAGTATTATAGAGAAAACCGTTGCTGACCTCTGATATTGTTCAAACTTATGTATTTATATTTTGGCAATTATATGAGTAAATTAAATAATATACTTATATGTATAAGGGAAAAAATGCTGAAATATTCCCATATTATCTTAGTATTATAGAGGAAAGACCGTTGCTGACCTCTGATATTGTTCAAAACTTATGTATTTATATGATTTTGGCAATTATATGAGTAAATTAAATAATATACATATGAAATGATGATGTATAAGGGAAAAAATGCTGAAATATTCCCATATTATCTTAGTATTATAGAGGAAAGACCGTTGCTGACCTCTGATATTGTTCAAAACTTATGTATTTATATGATTTTGGCAATTATATGAGTAAATTAAATAATATACATATGAAAAATATTAATTATATATGTATAGGGAAAAAATGTTGAAATATTCCCATATTATCTTAGTATTATAGAGGAAAGACCGTTGCTGACCTCTGATATTGTTCAAAACTTATGTATTATATGATTTTGGCAATTATATGAGTAAATTAAATAATATACATATGAAAATATTAATTATTATATGTATAGGGAAAAAATGCTGAAATATTCCCACATTCTCTTAGTATTATAGAGAAAAGCCATTATAGTGAGAGGGTATAGTAGTGTAAACGACCGGAATTACGACAGAGGGTTCAAAAACTACTATAGGTAGGCAGTGGTTGCCGACCTCTCATATTGTTCAAAACTTATGTATTCATATGATTTTGGCAATTATATGAGTAAATTAAATAATATACATATGAAAATGATTAATTATTATATGTGTATAGGGAAAAAATGCTGAAATATTCCCACATTCTCTTAGTATTATAGGAAAGACCGCTGATATTGTTCAAACTTATGTATTTATATGATTTTGGCAATTATATGAGTAAATTAAATAATATACATATGAAAATGATTAATTTTATATGTATAAGGGAAAAAATGCTGAAAATATCCCATATTATCTTAGTATTATAGAGGAAAGACCGTTGCTGACCTCTGATATTGTTCAAAACTTATGTATTTATATGATTTTGGCAATTATATGAGTAAATTAAATAATATACATATGAAAATGATTAATTATTATATGATGTATAAAAAAATGCTGAAATATTCCCATATTATCTTAGTATTATAGAGGAAAGACCGTTGCTGACCTCTGATATTGTTCAAAACTTATGTATTTATATGATTTTGGCAATTATATGAGTAAAATAAATAATATAAATGAAAATTATTATATGTATAGGGAAAAAATGCTGAAATATTCCCACATTCTCTTAGTATATAGAGAAAAGCCATTATAGTGAGAGGGTATAGTAGTGTAAACGACCGGAATTACGACAGAGGGTTCAAAAACTACTATAGGTAGGCAGTGGTTGCCGACCTCTCATATTGTTCAAAACTTATGTATTCATATGATTTTGGCAATTATATGAGTAAATTAAATAATATACATATGAAAATGATTAATTATTATATGTATAGGGAAAAAATGCTGAAATATTCCCACATTCTCTTAGTATTATAGAGGAAAGACCGTTGCTGACCTCTGATATTGTTCAAACTTATGTATTTATATGATTTTGGCAATTATATGAGTAAATTAAATAATATACATATGAAAATGATTAATTTTTATATGTAAATGTATAAGGGAAAAAATGCTGAAAATATTCCCATATTATCTTAGTATTATAGAGGAAAGACCGTTGCTGACCTCTGATATTGTTCAAAACTTATGTATTTATATGATTTTGGCAATTATATGAGTAAATTAAATAATATACATATGAAAATGATTAAATTATATATATGTATAAGGGAAAAAATGCTGAAATATTCCCATATTATCTTAGTATTATAGAGGAAAGACCGTTGCTGACCTCTGATATTGTTCAAAACTTATGTATTTATATGATTTTGGCAATTATATGAGTAAATTAAATAATATACATATGAAAATGATTAATTATTATATGTATAAGGGAAAAAATGTTGAAATATTCCCATATTATCTTAGTATTATAGAGAAAGACCGTTGCTGACCTCTGATATTGTTCAAAACTTATGTATTTATATGATTTTGGCAATTATATGAGTAAATTAAATAATATACATATGAAAATTATTAATTATTATATGTATAGGGAAAAAATGCTGAAATATTCCCACATTCTCTTAGTATTATAGAGAAAAGCCATTATAGTGAGAGGTATAGTAGTGTAAACGACCGGAATTACGACAGAGGGTTCAAAAACTACTATAGGTAGGCAGTGGTTGCCGACCTCTCATATTGTTCAAAACTTATGTATTCATATGATTTTGGCAATTATATGAGTAAATTAAATAATATACATATGAAAATGATTAATTATTATATGTATAGGGGAAAAAATGCTGAAATATTCCCACATTCTCTTAGTATTATAGAGAAAACCGTTGCTGACCTCTGATATTCAATACTTATGTATTTATATGATTTTGGCAATTATATGAGTAAATTAAATAATATACATATGAAAATGATTAATTTTTATATGTATAAGGGAAAAAATGCTGAAATATTCCCATATTATCTTAGTATTATAGAGGAAAGACCGTTGCTGACCTCTGATATTGTTCAAAACTTATGTATTATATGATTTTGGCAATTATATGAGTAAATTAAATAATATACATATGAAAATGATTAATTATTATATATAAATGTATAAGGGAAAAAATGCTGAAATATTCCCATATATCTTAGTATAGAGGAAAGACCGTTGCTGACCTCTGATATTGTTCAAAACTTATGTATTTATATGATTTTGGCAATTATATGAGTAAATTAAATAATATACATATGAAAATTATTATATGTATAGGGAAAAAATGTAGTATATAGAGAAAAGCCATTATAGTGAGAGGGTATAGTAGTGTAAACGACCGGAATTACGACAGAGGGTTCAAAAACTACTATAGGTAGGCAGTGGTTGCCGACCTCTCATATTGTTCAAAACTTATGTATTCATATGATTTTGGCAATTATATGAGTAAATTAAATAATATACATATGAAAATATTAATTATTATATGTATAGGGAAAAAATGCTGAAATATTCCCACATTCTCTTAGTATTATAGAGAAAAGCCATTATAGTGAGAGGGTATAGTAGTGTAAACGACCGGAATTACGACAGAGGGTTCAAAAACTACTATAGGTAGGCAGTGGTTGCCGACCTCTCATATTGTTCAAAACTTATGTATTCATATGATTTTGGCAATTATATGAGTAAATTAAATAATATACATATGAAAATTATTAATTATTATATGTATAAGGGAAAAAATGCTGAAATATCCCACATTCTCTTAGTATATAGAGAAAAGCCATTATAGTGAGGGTATAGTAGTGTAAACGACCGAATTACGACAGAGGGTTCAAAAACTACTATAGGTAGGCAGTGGTTGCCGACCTCTCATATTGTTCAAAACTTATGTATTCATATGATTTTGGCAATTATATGAGTAAATTAAATAATATACATATGAAAATGATTAATTATTATATGTATAAGGGAAAAAATGCTGAAAATATCCCACATTCTCTTAGTATTATAGAGAAAAGCCATTATAGTGAGAGGGTATAGTAGTGTAAACGACCGGAATTACGACAGAGGGTTCAAAAACTACTATAGGTAGGCAGTGGTTGCCGACCTCTCATATTGTTCAAAACTTATGTATTCATATGATTTTGGCAATAATATGAGTAAATTAAATAATATACATATGAAAATGATTAATTATTATATGTATAAGGGAAAAAATGCTGAAAATATCCCA
>NW_022881417.1:0-33936 GCF_004382145.1 Drosophila mauritiana
GATTGCGCGTCAAGAACCAAACTCTCCTGAGACGCCTCTTCAGTCACGAGTGCCGCAATTTCCGGGACCAGAGGTGGAGGTCCCTGCTAGGTGTTCTCGCAGTCTTTGGTGGCGGGGGTTGCGAATTCCGCAGCGTTTTGCATCTGCCTGGTGAGATTCCCGATAGCTTCATCAATGTTCCTGGGTGTGTTGAGGATGGGGTTCGGATTGACGGTGGAGAGCATCCAGGACGCGAACTTGGCGGCGTCGGTATATTTTCCAGTGAGCCTTCTGAGCGGGGTTTTCCTGAGACTGGCGTGTTGATTAGCACGTTTATTGCACAGTGGTCTGACAGGAGATCAGCATTTGTTGTGCAGCTGATCTTCGCATGCCCTATGCCTTTCGACACAGCAAAGTCCAGTAGGTCTGGAGTCTTGAGGGATTCGTTGGCCAGTGAGTGGGCTCGCCAGTGGAGTGGCAGTCCAGTCGGTGGCGTTGCAGGTACCCAAACAGAGTTTTCCCTTTGGGGTTGTTGGCGCGCGATCCCCACCAAGAATGTTTGGCGTTATAATCTCCAGCTGCTATGAAGCGGGGCCCAAAATGCTCGAAGAACTCACTGAGGTGAGATGCTGTTATGCGGTATCTGGGGGAAAGTAGACCGCTCCAATGTCTAAATCTCCTTGCGGGCTGACAATCCTGATGACAGGACATTGTGCCCAGTCTTGCTGAAACGCGGGCAGCTCTAGGTATTGAATACCGCTCCTGATGAGGATGGCTGCTCCACCGCGTGCTCTGCCAGAAGGATGGTCTGCATGGATGAGGTCATATCCGCTGATATTAAAGTGGGATCTGGGGAGAAGTGGGTTTCGGCTACGAGTAGGATATCGATCTGGTGGGTCTTCAGATGGTGCTCGACTATGGCCTTGCTGTTCTGCAGGCCGTTCGCATTCCAGACGACTAGGTGGAGCTTTAGTTGCATGACTTGCTGTTGAGAATGGTGGCCACCAGCTGTGTCATCTGGGTGAACTGCGCTCCATCATCCTTTCCATCATTCCTTCCATGCGAGCGAACATCGCTTCTATCTGACCGGATGTGGGGTTTCTGTTTGGGTTTGGACTGGGGTTGTGGGATTCTGCGGTGCTGCGTGCACTCCGTTGAGGGCGTCTCGGTAGCTCCTGCAGAGGTGACGTTTGGTGATGCCACGGCGGCGGCCTTGTTAGCATTAGCGACGGGCCTTGTTTTCGGAGCAGCGAGTGCTTTGGCTTTGTATGCGGGCATCCCTTGAAGACGCAGGATGGTCCGCCTGGCAGTGGAAGCAGCACGCTTTGTCGTCCTCCTCTCTCACATGCCCTCGATTCGTGAGGGCCTCCACACTTTACACATCGGTATTCCAGAACAGTAACGCTGTGTATGACCGAATCCTGGCACCTGAAGCATTGAGGCACGTCGTTGAACTTCTGCGGCGGTTCAATGGTTACTACCGACTGCAGATCCGCTTGACTTGGTAGACGTCTTTGTTGTTGCTGGAAGGCTCCAGGTGGCGAAGAATATTCCAGCGGTTCTTTAGTTCTTCTGCCAATGGGATTGTGCAGATCTTAACGCGTGCCCTTGTTGCGAAGGTCTTCAATGATTTCCTCACGATCGGTGGAGTGGTGGAGTCCTTTGATGACAACCTGTATGCACGTTCATCTTTCCGGCTGGAAAGTCCGATGCCTCTTGTTTTGGGCCACAGTGGAGACGCAGAGCTGTATAGGACTCTTGTCCGGCATCATGACCGTACGTTGTTGCCATTCACGGTCTTGTAGGTAAATTGTTCTTCGGGCTACAGAGTCGTGATCATCTTGACGAGTGCCGAGATGTTGGTCACATCGGGGATAAAATCGGAGGTGGCTTGATGGTCTTCGGGGTGGGCTTGGTTTCTCGGGGGTCTTGGGCTTGGAATCGTTAGGTCCGGGTTCGTCATCAGAGCTCCTTGGTCGTATCGTCTTCTTCGGTCGAGAGTAAAGCGAAGGCGTTGTTGGCGAGCTTCTTGCGCAGAGCTGCGCTAGTGCTTGGCTTATTTCCAGCTCTTCCCTGTGCTTTCTTTGCCGGTTTTCGCTTTATCTCGCCGGCTCTGTATCGAGGTGTTCCCTCGCTGTGGAGCTGCTCTTGCGTGTTTCAGAGCCTTTTTGCGTGGTGTTGTTCCAGCTTGTGGGTGCGCGGGGGGCCTGCCAGTCCATCTTCTCCAAAGTTGATAAGGAGTGAGGAGGGGGGGGGGGGGGGAAGCTGGGCACCGTAAGCCGGTGAGCCAGCAGCACGTGCTGCTGCTTTGCAATTATACCGCTGCTTCGAGCACTGGGTTTTTTGCGCTGATAACACGCACACTCGGGTGTGCGATGGTGTTAGTGCGAACTACCGTTAGGTACGTTGGCTGGGCAATCAAAACGCGCGACAAGATCACGCGACGCGAAGTGGTGGGCACAAGTACGGGACTTACAACTGTGAACATTTTGCTAACAATTTGCTGTCGATCGCAGGCACGTCTGCACTCGTCGAGTGTTCGATCGCGACTTGATCAATTTAGTGACGCATATGATATTGTCCCTATCATAATTTTTGATATAAAGACTTTAAAGAATTCTATCAAGTTGCCAAATACCTCGTCATCAATTTAGTGACGCATATGATATTGTCTTCTATCATATAATTAATATAAAGACTTTAATGATTTGTGTCACGTTGCCAAACACCTCGTCATCAATTTAGTGACGCATATGATATTGTCCCTATCATATAATTAATATAAAGACTTTTTAAAGAATTGTATCAAGTTGCCAAACACCTCGTCATCAACTACTATATTATGGTTGCGCCGACCTCTCATATTGTTTCTCTTATGTCTTCATAGGATTTTGGCAATTTATACGAGTAAATTAATAATATACATATGAAAATGATTATTATTATATGTATAAGGGAAAAATGCTGAAATATCCCATATTATCTTAGTATTATGAGGAAAGACCGTTGCCGACCTCTGATATTGTTCAAAACTTATGTATTTATATGATTTTGGCATTATATGAGTAAATTAAATAATATACATATAAATGATTAAATATTAATGTATAATGTATAAAGAAAAAATGATGAAATATTCCACATTATCTTAGTATTATAGAGGAAAGACCGTTGCTGACCTCTGATATTGTTCAAAACTTATGTATTTATATGATTTTGGCAATAATATGAGTAAATTAAATAATATACATATGAAAATGATTAATTATTATATGTATAAATGTATAGGGAAAAAATGCTGAAAATATTCCATATTATCTTAGTATTATAGAGGAAAGACCGTTGCTGACCTCTGATATTGTTCAAAACTTATGTTTTATATGATTTTGGCAATTATATGAGTAAATTAATAATATAATATGAAAATTATTAATTATTATATGTATAGGGAAAAAATGCTGAAAATATCCCACATTCTCTTAGTATTATAGAGAAAAGCCATTATAGTGAGAGGGTATAGTAGTGTAAACGACCGGAATTACGACAGAGGGTTCAAAAACTACTATAGGTAGGCAGTGGTTGCCGACCTCTCATATTGTTCAAAACTTATTATTCATATGATTTTGGCAATTATATGAGTAAATTAATAATATACATATGAAAATTATTAATTATTATATGTATAGGGGAAAAAATGCTGAAATATTCCCACATTCTCTTAGTATTATAGAGAAAAGCCATTATAGTGAGAGGGTATAGTAGTGTAAACGACCGGAATTACGACAGAGGGTTCAAAAACTACTATAGGTAGGCAGTGGTTGCCGACCTCTCATATTGTTCAAAACTTATGTATTCATATGATTTTGGCAATTATATGAGTAATTAAATAATATACATATGAAAATTATTAATTATTATATGTATAGGGGGAAAAAATGCTGAAATATTCCCACATTCTCTTAGTATTATAGAGAAAAGCCATTATAGTGAGAGGGTATAGTAGTGTAAACGACCGGAATTACGACAGAGGGTTCAAAAACTACTATAGGTAGGCAGTGGTTGCCGACCTCTATATTGTTCAAAACTTATGTATTCATATGATTTTGGCATAATATGAGTAAATTAAATAATATACATATGAAAATGATTAATTATTATATGTATAAGGGAAAAATGCTGAAAATATCCCACATTCTCTTAGTATTATAGAGAAAAGCCATTATAGTGAGAGGGTATAGTAGTGTAAACGACCGGAATTACGACAGAGGGTTCAAAAATACTATAGGTAGGCAGTGGTTGCCGACCTCTCATATTGTTCAAACTTATGTATTCATATGATTTTGGCAATATATGAGTAAATTAATAATATACATATGAAAATGATTAATTATTATATGTATAAGGGAAAAAATGCTGAAATATCCCACATTCTCTTAGTATTATAGAGAAAAGCCATTATAGTGAGAGGGTATAGTAGTGTAAACGACCGGAATTACGACAGAGGGTTCAAAAACTACTATAGGTAGGCAGTGGTTGCCGACCTCTCATATTGTTCAAAACTTATGTATTCATATGATTTTGGCAATAATATGAGTAAATTAATAATATACATATGAAAATGATTAATTATTATATGTATAAGGGAAAAAATGCTGAAAATATCCCACATTCTCTTAGTATTATAGAGAAAAGCCATTATAGTGAGAGGGTATAGTAGTGTAAACGACCGGAATTACGACAGAGGGTTCAAAACTACTATAGGTAGGCAGTGGTTGCCGACCTCTCATATTGTTCAAACTTATGTATTCATATGATTTGGCAATAATATGAGTAAATTAAATAATATACATATGAAAATGATTATTATTATATGTATAAGGGAAAAATGCTGAAATATCCCACATTCTCTTAGTATTATAGAGAAAAGCCATTATAGTGAGAGGGTATAGTAGTGTAAACGACCGGAATTACGACAGAGGGTTCAAAACTACTATAGGTAGGCAGTGGTTGCCGACCTCTCATATTGTTCAAAACTTATGTATTCATATGATTTTGGCAATAATATGAGTAAATTAAATAATATACATATGAAAATGATTAATTATTATATGTATAAGGGAAAAATAATCATATTATATATGAATAATGGAAAAAAAATGAATGTTCCTATAATCTCTTAATATATAAGAGAATAGCCGTATGTTGGGTGGCAAACGGAATTGAAAATACCCGCTTTGAGGACAGCGGGTTCAAAACTACTATAGGTAGGCAGTGGTTGCCGACTCCCGCATTATTCGAAATATTTATTTCGGATTATGTTTATATTGGTTACATACAATAAAGTATATTATTATCCGTACAAATTTGTTTCTCAGTTCTATAGAACACGGGACTTGGCTCCGCGGATAATAGGAATATACGCTTATAGATAATATCGTTGAAACAAAAGTCAGTTTCTATTATATATAGAATAACAATCGTTTCCATATATTATCGTTAATTTTGGAGGCAGGCAATATTAATTTATTACCTGCCGTATAGTTGGATTATTATATCGTTACGGTATAATACAATATGGATTCTTATGAAGAAATATAAATTATATATTAAATGTGGAATATTATCATATGCGCTTGGTTTATGTTATATATTACCAGAGATATATTGAAAAGAGATAAATTTTAAATTTATCTTCAAATGCAAATGATTTAACTTAATATTTATATTGGTTAAACAAAATTGTACATGTGTGGATACAATAATTATGTATGTTGGAAATAAATGATATTTTATAATGAAATATGTATGTATAAAAGATAAATTATAGAAATATATATATTACAATAATTAGATGAAATTTTGTTATATTGGTAAACAAGTATAAATTAAAATGAAAATATGGATTACGAATGCTATATAAAAATGGCCGTAATCGAATGGATTTTTTTACTTATATATTTAAAATTTTACCCAAAGGCGAATATTGAATTTTATTCAATATAATAAAAATCATGGAATTATATAAAGTGAAAAATCTATATATCTATATATCTATTATATTGCTTATTTCGATTCAAAATATATGAATGGAATATGAAGGAAAACATTATTCTGGTTGATCCTGCCAGTAGTTATATGCTTGTCTCAAAGATTAAGCCATGCATGTCTAAGTACACACGAATTAAAAGTGAAACCGCAAAAGGCTCATTATATCAGTTATGGTTCCTTAGATCGTTAACAGTTACTTGGATAACTGTGGTAATTCTAGAGCTATACATGCAATTAAACATGAACCTTATGGGACATGTGCTTTTATTAGGCTAAAACCAAGCGATCGCAAGATCGTTATATTGGTTGAACTCTAGATAACATGCAGATCGTATGGTCTTGTACCGACGACAGATCTTTCAAATGTCTGCCCTATCAACTTTTGATGGTAGTATCTAGGACTACCATGGTTGCAACGGGTAACGGGGAATCAGGGTTCGATTCGGAGAGGGAGCCTGAGAAACGGCTACCACATCTAAGGAAGGCAGCAGGCGCGTAAATTACCACTCCCAGCTCGGGGAGGTAGTGACGAAAATAACAATACAGGACTCATATCCGAGGCCCTGTAATTGGAATGAGTACACTTTAATCCTTTAACAAGGACCAATTGGAGGGCAAGTCTGGTGCCAGCAGCCGCGGTAATTCCAGCTCCAATAGCGTATATTAAGTTGTTGCGGTTAAAACGTTCGTAGTTGAACTTGTGCTTCATACGGGTAGTACAACTTACAATTGTGGTTAGTACTATACCTTTATGTATGTAAGCGTATTACGGTGGAGTTCTTATATGTGATTAAATACTTGTATTTTTTCATATGTTCTCCTATTTAAAAACCTGCACTAGTGCTCTTAAACGAGTGTTATTGTGGGCCGGTACTATTACTTTGAACAAATTAGAGTGCTTAAGCAGGCTTCAAATGCCTGAATATTCTGTGCATGGGATAATGAAATAAGACCTCTGTTCTGCTTTCATTGGTTTTCAGATCAAGAGGTAATGATTAATAGAAGCAGTTTGGGGGCATTAGTATTACGACGCGAGAGGTGAAATTCTTGGACCGTCGTAAGACTAACTTAAGCGAAAGCATTTGCCAAAGATGTTTTCATTAATCAAGAACGAAAGTTAGAGGTTCGAAGGCGATCAGATACCGCCCTAGTTCTAACCATAAACGATGCCAGCTAGCAATTGGTGTAGCTACTTTTATGGCTCTCTCAGTCGCTTCCCGGGAAACCAAAGCTTTTGGGCTCCGGGGAAGTATGGTTGCAAAGCTGAAACTTAAAGGAATTGACGGAAGGGCACCACCAGGAGTGGAGCCTGCGGCTTAATTTGACTCAACACGGGAAAACTTACCAGGTCCGAACATAAGTGTGTAAGACAGATTGATAGCTCTTTCTCGAATCTATGGTGGTGGTGCATGGCCGTTCTTAGTTCGTGGAGTGATTTGTCTGGTTATTCCGATAACGAACGAGACTCAAATATATTAAATAGATATCTTCAGGATTATGGTGCTGAAGCTTATGTAGCCTTCATTCATGGTGGCAGTAAAATGTTTATTGTGTTTGAATGTGTTTATGTAAGTGGAGCCGTACCTGTTGGTTTGTCCCATTATAAGGACACTAGCTTCTTAAATGGACAAATTGCGTCTAGCATAATGAGATTGAGCAATAACAGGTCTGTGATGCCCTTAGATGTCCTGGGCTGCACGCGCGCTACAATGAAGTATCAACGTGTATTTCCTAGACCGAGAGGTCCGGGTAAACCGCTGACCACTTTCATGCTTGGGATTGTGAACTGAAACTGTTCACATGAACTTGGAATTCCCAGTAAGTGTGAGTCATTAACTCGCATTGATTACGTCCCTGCCTTTGTACACACCGCCCGTCGCTACTACCGATTGAATTATTTAGTGAGGTCTCCGGACGTGATCACTGTGACGCCTTGCGTGTTACGGTTGTTTCGCAAAAGTTGACCGAACTTGATTATTTAGAGGAAGTAAAAGTCGTAACAAGGTTCCGTAGGTGAACCTGCGGAAGGATCATTATTGTATAATATCCTTATCGTTATAAACATTTGTTATAATACAAATAAATACAATTTACCAAAATAAAAATATTACAAAATGATTCCACGGAATCAAAAGTTAAAGTCAAATAAATGAAGATGGCTTTTATTTTATATGTGGGGCTTGGCAACTCATAAAAAGACTTTAACATTATTAATGTTGTTGTGCGTATTTGTGGCAGTACCTACTACAACAATGGCGTTTCCTATAAAAACAAATTCTCGAAATGGAAATCGAAGAAACTGAACAAATTTGAAAGTAGAAGTCGAATTAAAATTAAAATAATTTTGAATGTGGTATTCAAATAAGTGTGTGTGTATATGGACCATAATATACACGCGTTGCGAATATGTATTGTTCATCTATGTTATGAGCATACGTTGGCTAATGCAACAACCTAAAATATACAATGTTTGTACCTGTCATCCATCAGGTTAATGTTTTATATAATTTTGCAGTATGTGTCACCCAAATAGCAAACCATAACCAGATTTTTATGATACATAATGCTTATATGAAACTAAGACATATCGCAACATTTATTTTTAGGTATAAAAATAAATTTATTGAAGGAATTGATATATGCCAGTAAATGGTGTATTTTTAATTTCTTTCAATAAAAACAATATTGATATTATATAAAATGAATTATAAAACTCTAAGCGGTGGATACTCGGCTCATGGGTCGATGAAGAACGCAGCAACTGTGCGTCATCGTGTGAACTGCAGGACACATGAACATCGACATTTTGAACGCATATCGCAGTCCATGCTGTTATGTACTTTAATTAATTTTATAGTGCTGCTTGGACTACATATGGTTGAGGGTTGTAAGACTATGCTAATTAAGTTGTTTATAAATTTTTTATAAGCATATGGTATATTATTGGATTAAATAATGATTTTATTCATAATATTAAAAAAGAAATGAAAAACATTATCTCACATTTGAATGTGAAAAACGAAGAGAAATATTTTCTTTTCAATCAATAATACTGAGAAATGTCTAGCATAAAAAATTGAAATATTTTTCATCTAGAATTGTCTCTTATTAATGATTCGGAAAAAGAAAAATCTTGGTTTTGTTATTATTCTTCGTTGGTTCGTTAAATGGATAAAAAATAACTTTGCTTACAAGAACTATTGGAACTATTTATAACGAATTTAATTGATTGTTTTATCATTTATATATAAAGAATTTATGGCAAAAAATAGTTATATATACAACCTCAACTCATATGGGACTACCCCTGAATTTAAGCATATTAATTAGGGGAGGAAAAGAAACTAACAAGGATTTTCTTAGTAGCGGCGAGCGAAAAGAAAACAGTTCAGCACTAAGTCACTTTGTCTATATGGCAAATGTGAGATGCAGTGTATGGAGCGTCAATATTCTAGTATGAGAAATTAATGATTTAAGTCCTTCTTAAATGAGGCCATTTACCCATAGAGGGTGCCAGGCCCGTATAACGTTAATGATTACTAGATGATGTTTCCAAAGAGTCGTGTTGCTTGATAGTGCAGCACTAAGTGGGTGGTAAACTCCATCTAAAACTAAATATAACCATGAGACCGATAGTAAACAAGTACCGTGAGGGAAAGTTGAAAAGAACTCTGAATAGAGAGTTAAACAGTACGTGAAACTGCTTAGAGGTTAAGCCCGATGAACCTGAATATCCGTTATGGAAAATTCATCATTAAAATTGTAATATTTAAATAATATTATTAAGAATAATGTGCATTTTTTCCATATAAGGACATTGTAATCTATTAGCATATCCCAAATTTATCATAAAATATAACTTATAGTTTATTCCAATTAAATTGCTTGCATTTTAACACAGAATAAATGTTATTAATTTGATAAAGTGCTGATAGATTTATATTATTACAGAGCGTTAATTTTTCGGAATTATATAATGGCATAATTATCATTGATTTTTGTGTTTATTATATGCTCTTGTATGATTAACAATGCGAAAGATTCAGGATACCTTCGGGACCCGTCTTGAAACACGGACCAAGGAGTCTAACATATGTGCAAGTTATTGGGATGTAAACCTAATAGCGTAATTAACTTGACTAATAATGGTATTAGTTTTTTAGCTATTTATAGCTAATTAACACAATCCCGGGGCGTTCTATATAGTTATGTATAATGTATATTTATATTATTTATGCCTCTAACTGGAACGTACCTTGAGCATATATGCTGTGACCCGAAAGATGGTGAACTATACTTGATCAGGTTGAAGTCAGGGGAAACCCTGATGGAAGACCGAAACAGTTCTGACGTGCAAATCGATTGTCAGAATTGAGTATAGGGGCGAAAGACCAATCGAACCATCTAGTAGCTGGTTCCTTCCGAAGTTTCCCTCAGGATAGCTGGTGCATTTTAATATTATATAAAATAATCTTATCTGGTAAAGCGAATGATTAGAGGCCTTAGGGTCGAAACGATCTTAACCTATTCTCAACTTTAAATGGGTAAGAACCTTAACTTTCTTGATATGAAGTTCAAGTTATGATATAATGTGCCCAGTGGGCCACTTTTGGTAAGCAGAACTGGCGCTGTGGGATGAACCAAACGTAATGTTACGGTGCCCAAATTAACAACTCATGCAGATACCATGAAAGGCGTTGGTTGCTTAAAACAGCAGGACGGTGATCATGGAAGTCGAAATCCGCTAAGGAGTGTGTAACAACTCACCTGCCGAAGCAACTAGCCCTTAAAATGGATGGCGCTTAAGTTGTATACCTATACATTACCGCTAAAGTAGATGATTTATATTACTTGTGATATAAATTTTGAAACTTTAGTGAGTAGGAAGGTACAATGGTATGCGTAGAAGTGTTTGGCGTAAGCCTGCATGGAGCTGCCATTGGTACAGATCTTGGTGGTAGTAGCAAATAATCGAATGAGACCTTGGAGGACTGAAGTGGAGAAGGGTTTCGTGTGAACAGTGGTTGATCACGAGTTAGTCGGTCCTAAGTTCAAGGCGAAAGCCGAAAATTTTCAAGTAAAACAAAAATGCCTAACTATATAAACAAAGCGAATATAATACACTTGAATAATTTTGAACGAAAGGGAATACGGTTCCAATTCCGTAACCTGTTGAGTATCCGTTTGTTATTAAATATGGGCCTCGTGCTCATCCTGGCAACAGGAACGACCATAAAGAAGCCGTCGAGAGATATCGGAAGAGTTTTCTTTTCTGTTTTATAGCCGTACTACCATGGAAGTCTTTCGCAGAGAGATATGGTAGATGGGCTAGAAGAGCATGACATATACTGTTGTGTCGATATTTTCTCCTCGGACCTTGAAAATTTATGGTGGGGACACGCAAACTTCTCAACAGGCCGTACCAATATCCGCAGCTGGTCTCCAAGGTGAAGAGTCTCTAGTCGATAGAATAATGTAGGTAAGGGAAGTCGGCAAATTAGATCCGTAACTTCGGGATAAGGATTGGCTCTGAAGATTGAGATAGTCGGGCTTGATTGGGAAACAATAACATGGTTTATGTGCTCGTTCTGGGTAAATAGAGTTTCTAGCATTTATGTTAGTTACTTGTTCCCCGGATAGTTTAGTTACGTAGCCAATTGTGGAACTTTCTTGCTAAAATTTTTAAGAATACTATTTGGGTTAAACCAATTAGTTCTTATCAATTATAACGATTATCAATTAACAATCAATTCAGAACTGGCACGGACTTGGGGAATCCGACTGTCTAATTAAAACAAAGCATTGTGATGGCCCTAGCGGGTGTTGACACAATGTGATTTCTGCCCAGTGCTCTGAATGTCAAAGTGAAGAAATTCAAGTAAGCGCGGGTCAACGGCGGGAGTAACTATGACTCTCTTAAGGTAGCCAAATGCCTCGTCATCTAATTAGTGACGCGCATGAATGGATTAACGACGGACGTGTTTTCGTTGCGCTCGTGTACAGATTGCGAATAACTAAGTTTTCCTTGTTGGAAAGTAATTAAATCGGTGATTTAGTGCTCCGCGGAAGTCGAGTGAAAATTGTCGAGTGTTAAAAACAAGCGGTTTGGAAATTATTAACAATAAACTATTGGAAATTTTCCACTCCGCACGTGCTGCGAGGCGAGCTTACGAGTAAGTTTTTCGAGTAAGCTTTTTGAGCAGCTGTCAAAAAGCTTATTGGTGGCAGTCACTGCTAGGGTTTGTGTATAGGGACAGTTTTAGTGCTACCAGACGCTACCGATAGGTGGAGCTCTAGAGCATCAACCTTTTGTCACTGAGCAAACGAGCATACGGTTGCTGGCGTCGACGGTAGGAGGAGCCACCATCGGAGTTATGCCGACCGAGAGCGACAGCAGCGCGAGTGCCTTGAGCGGATGTAGTGCCTCGAGGAAATCCAGACGAGGCAGGCGCAGAAGCCATCTGGCCTCTAAGAGCTCGGCGCCGACGCAGGCGAAATTGGTTGCCCTGGCGTCGAATGGAGTGCCAGAACCCGTTGGTGTACTTGAGGAGGCGTTTTCGTCGCTGGAGGACGCCCGGGCGGCTACGGCAAACGCTGCCATCGATGCTGCCCCCCCAACGCTGCTGCCACCGCTGTTGATCCTACTGCTGCCCCTGCTGCCGACCACACTGCTGCCTCCGCCGTTTCCACTGCTGCTAAAATTGTTGCCACCACTGCCACCGCCGCTACCGCTGCCGCCCGTGCTGGGCAAGCAGCCATGATGGCAGAGCTGTCGGCCACCCAGCGCATGGTGAGAAGCAGCTTCCGCAGCCTAGGAGAAGTGGACACGGAAGAGCTCTCGTATGCTATCAGCCGCTACGATGAGCTGGTGCTGGCGTTAATGCTCCGGTGTGGAGAACTGGAGACGCGGCTCGCTATGCCGCCACCGCCGCCGCCGTCGTCGAATCCGTTAAAGAATACGGCCGCCAATGCTCCCCAGATGCCACAGGTTGCACCCATCGCTGCCCCGCGGACCACCAAGGTTCGCGAGACGTGGTCAGCGGTGGTGAAGTGCGACGACCCTGCGCTATCGGGGAAAGCTATAGCGGAAAAGGTGCGAACGATGGTTGCACCCTCCCTCGGAGTCAGAGTACATGAGGTACGTGAGCTCCGTCGAGGTGGTGGTGCGATCATTCGTACTCCTTCAGTTGGAGAGCTGCAGAAGGTGGTAGCATCAAAGAGGTTCGCTGAAGTTGGGCTAAATGTGGCTCGGAATGCGGCCGAGAAGCCGAAGGTCGTCGTCTATGACGTCGACACAGCTATCGGCCCTGAGGAATTCATGCAGGAGCTGCATGGAAATAACTTCGACAGCGAAATGACTATGTCCCAATTTAAGAAGTCCGTGCACCTGGTGACCAAGGCGTGGTCGGTAACCGACGGCGCCACAGTAAATGTAACGCTAGAGGTAGACGACCGCGCGATGGCGAAGCTTGATGTAGGTCGTGTCTACATCAAGTGGTTCTCATTCCGATGCCGAGCACAGGTCCGCACATACGCCTGCCACAGATGCGTGGGTTTCGACCACAAGGTCAGCGAATGCCGGCAGAAGGACAATGTCTGCCGCCAGTGCGGGCAACAAGGCCACACCGCGGCAAAGTGCCAAAACCCGGTGGACTGCCGGAACTGCCGTCACAGAGGGCAACCCTCGGGGCATTACATGCTCTCGAACGTGTGCCCGATATACGGGGCGTTGCTGGCAAGGGTGCAAGCTAGACATTAATGTTTAGCTTCATCCAAGCGAACTGTGGCCGAGGCAGAGCTGCGACCATCGAGCTCGGAGTCCGACTCAGGAGATCGGAGTCTATGTTCGCGCTGGTGCAGGAGCCGTATCTCGGCGGGGACGGAATGGATGTGCTGCCTGAAGGAATGAGAATTTTCACCGATCGGCGAGGGAAGGCAGCCATCCTAGTAGATCAACAGGAAGCCATCTGTATGCCAGTGGAGACCCTCACCACGGATTATGGCGTATGTCTGGTCGTTAAAGGGAGCTTTGGCTCAATCTTCCTTTGCGCCGCATACTGCCAGTTCGATGCACCTCTGGAACCGTACCTCCGGTACATGGATGCGGTCCTGCTGCAGGCCAGCAGAACCCCGCAATCCTGGGCCTCGACGCGAATGCAGTGTCCCCCATGTGGCTTAGCAAACTCTCTCGTCATGCCGAGGGGCAAGCTAACTACAGACGGGGTGAGCTGCTGTCAGAGTGGATGCTGGAGGCAAGAGTCGCCGCCCTAAACCAGTCAACAGAGGTGTACACGTTCGACAATCACAGAGCTACTAGCGATATCGACGTGACAATCGTCAATGAGGCAGCATCTATGTGGGCCACATATGAGTGGAGAGTGGACGAGTGGGAATTGAGTGACCACAACATCATTACTGTTGTGGCCGAACCAACTACCGCGCGCGCAGTTGAGAGCATAGCTCCTGTGCCGTCCTGGAACTTCTCCAATGCACGTTGGCGATTGTTCAAGGAGGAAATGGTGAGTAGAGCAGCCGAACTTCCGGAAAACTTCTCAGAGTCGCCGTTGGACCAGCAAGTTTCGACCCTGCGCAGTATAGTACATAATGTATGTGATATTGCGCTGGGAAGAAAGTCAATTCGATCGCCCAACAGGAGAGCACGTTGGTGGACTGCCGACCTCTGCGCTGCAAGGCGCGAAGTCCGGAGACTTCGTCGCCTACTCCAAGATGGAAGGCGTCGTGATGACGGTGCCGCTATAGAGCGTGTAGTGGTCGAGCTGAGGCGGGCCTCAGCAAACTACAAGAAGCTCATTGGGAGGGCGAAAATGGATGACTGGAAACGCTTCGTGGGAGATCATGCCGACGACCCATGGGGGCGCGTCTACAAGATTTGCCGAGGCCGCAGAAAGTGCACGGAGATTGGGTGCCTCCGCGTGAATGGCGAGCTCATCACTGATTGGGGTGACTGTGCACGAGTGCTCCTCCGCAATTTCTTCCCAGTTGCGGAGTCCGAAGCACCGACTGCCATCGCGGAGGAAGTCCCACCGGCCCTCGAAGAATTCGAGGTTGATGCATGTGTTGCCCGGTTGAAGAGCAGGCGCTCTCCCGGCTTGGACGGCATCAATGGCACTATCTGCAAGGCAGTCTGGCGCGCCATACCCGAGCACCTAGCATCGTTGTTTTCCCGATGCATCCGATTAGGATACTTTCCCGCTGAGTGGAAGTGCCCACGAGTTGTCTCGCTGCTCAAAGGGCCAGATAAGGACAAGTGTGAGCCCTCCTCATATAGAGGAATATGCTTGCTGCCAGTCTTTGGTAAGGTGCTCGAGGCCATCATGGTGAATCGTGTGAGAGAAGTTCTTCCGGAAGGCTGCAGATGGCAGTTTGGATTTCGCCAAGGACGATGTGTGGAGGATGCTTGGAGACACGTGAAGAGCAGTGTTTGTGCCAGCCCGGCGCAATACGTGCTCGGCACATTCGTGGACTTCAAAGGAGCATTCGACAACGTCGAATGGAGTGCTGCACTCCGCCGACTAGCAGACTTGGGATGCCGGGAGATGGGCTTGTGGCAGAGCTTTTTCTCCGGCCGAAGAGCAGTGATCCGAAGCAGTTCCGGTACTGTGGAAGTACCGGTAACTAGAGGCTGCCCGCAGGGGTCAATCAGTGGCCCATTTATCTGGGACATTCTGATGGATGTACTGCTTCAGCGTCTCCAGCCGTATTGCCAGCTGAGTGCATACGCTGATGACTTGCTGCTTCTCGTCGAGGGAAATTCCCGAGCTATGCTAGAGGAAAAAGGAGCACAGCTGATGTCCATCGTAGAAGCGTGGGGAGCGGAAGTTGGCGTTGCCGTCTCGACCAGCAAGACGGTAATAATGCTGCTAAAAGGTGCCTTGAGACGTGCGCCTACGGTGAGGTTTGCTGGAGCGAACCTTCCGTATGTGCGTAGCTGTCGGTACCTTGGCATCACGGTCAGTGAAGGAATGAAATTCCTCACGCACATAGCTTCGCTTCGCCAGCGGATGACCGGAGTCGTTGGAGCATTGGCGCGTGTGCTTCGAGCCGACTGGGGCTTCAGTCCTCGAGCCAGGCGGACCATATATGATGGACTCATGGCACCTTGTGTGCTGTTTGGTGCCCCGGTATGGTATGACACCGCCGAGCAAGTAGCCGCCCGGAGACGACTAGCCTCCTGCCAGAGGCTAATCCTGCTTGGATGCCTTTCGGTATGCCGAACAGTGTCCACAGTGGCACTGCAGGTACTTGGTGGAGCTCCCCCGCTTGACTTGGCTGCTAAGTTTTTAGCGGTCAAATACAAGCTGAAGCGTGGATACCCGCTGGAGGAGAACGACTGGCTATATGACGAGGACACTACGTGTCTAAGCTGGAAGCAGAGGAAGACTCGCCTAGAAGAGTGCTTACTGCAGAGTTGGCAGAACAGATGGGATGATGACAGCGAACCAGGACGGGTGACGCATAAATTCATCCCATATGTCACTCTCGCCTATCGGGATCCAAGATTTGGATTCTCGATGAGGACGTCTTACCTGCTGACAGGTCACGGGTCGTTTAACGCATTTTTGCAAGGGAGAGCCCTCAGCGATACCACTGCTTGCGCTTGTGGAGATCCATATGAGGACTGGATGCACATATTGTGCGCTTGCCCCCTATATGCAGATTTGCGGAACCTCGATGGACTTGGAGTGCAGCGCCTTGGCGAAAACTGGACCTTCGATAGAATCCTGGAAGATCAACAGAGGACTCAACGGCTGGCAGTGTTTGCGGACGAAGCGTTCCGTAGGAGGAGGGGTGTTTAGCCCAACAACTTCGCCGTGTGGTTAGCGGGCGAGAATACTTCCACAGTCCGCTATTGCTTGTCGTAAGAGGCGACTAATATAGCCATAGGTCCCTCTAACCCTGCTTGTCGGAGCAAAAGGAGGAGGCCCACCGAGCCTCTCTTTCGGTACCACGGGTTGTGCAGCTATCCAAGACTGCACATTGAGGTAGGCCCCCTGGTGGGAGTATCGTGGTGGCTGTGGTTGGTACCCATATCGCGGGTAGAGCCTTCGTGTTCGACGTTTGAGTTACGGTGCTAGTTGCGCAAAACTCGGGTGCTGTGACCCAGAGATCAGTAGAGATTTTAGGTAGATCTCGCTCCTCAGCAAGGGGGAGTGCTTGCCCGGCAAGCAAGTACTCGAATTGCTACCGGGGTGGTCGCTATGTACATAGCTATAGCTTCTAGTCCGGGACGCTTGTCTGGCGTATCCAGACACATACACCATGTTGATACATGCACCACTTGTGGGTGTTCAGGGTGTCGTGGTTGTAATCCCTTCAGTGTGGAACACGCCACGTAAAACAAGTTCGGAGAGATCTGAAAAGTCGTCGTTGTCCCTATCTACTATCTAGCGAAACCACAGCCAAGGGAACGGGCTTGGAATAATTAGCGGGGAAAGAAGACCCTTTTGAGCTTGACTCTAATCTGGCAGTGTAAGGAGACATAAGAGGTGTAGAATAAGTGGGAGATATTAGACCTCGGTTTGGTATCGTCAATGAAATACCACTACTCTTATTGTTTCCTTACTTACTTGATTAAATGGAACGTGTATCATTTCCTAGCCATTATACGGATATATTTATTATATCTTATGGTATTGGGTTTTGATGCAAGCTTCTTGATCAAAGTATCACGAGTTTGTTATATAATCGCAAACAAATTCTTTAATAAAACGATGCATTTATGTATTTTTGATTTGAAAATTTGGTATAACTCCAATTACTCAGGTATGATCCAATTCAAGGACATTGCCAGGTAGGGAGTTTGACTGGGGCGGTACATCTCTCAAATAATAACGGAGGTGTCCCAAGGCCAGCTCAGTGCGGACAGAAACCACACATAGAGCAAAAGGGCAAATGCTGACTTGATCTCGGTGTTCAGTACACACAGGGACAGCAAAAGCTCGGCCTATCGATCCTTTTGGTTTAAAGAGTTTTTAACAAGAGGTGTCAGAAAAGTTACCATAGGGATAACTGGCTTGTGGCGGCCAAGCGTTCATAGCGACGTCGCTTTTTGATCCTTCGATGTCGGCTCTTCCTATCATTGTGAAGCAAAATTCACCAAGCGTTGGATTGTTCACCCATGCAAGGGAACGTGAGCTGGGTTTAGACCGTCGTGAGACAGGTTAGTTTTACCCTACTAATGACAAAACGTTGTTGCGACAGCATTCCTGCGTAGTACGAGAGGAACCGCAGGTACGGACCAATGGCACAATACTTGTTCGAGCGAACAGTGGTATGACGCTACGTCCGTTGGATTATGCCTGAACGCCTCTAAGGTCGTATCCGTGCTGGACTGCAATGATAAATAAGGGGCAATTTGCATTGTATGGCTTCTAAACCATTTAAAGTTTATAATTTATTTTATAAACGACAATGGATGTGATGCCAATGTAATTTGTAACATAGTAAATTAGGAGGATCTTCGATCACCTGATGCCGCGCTAGTTACATATAAAAGCATTATTTAATACAATGACAAAGCCTAGAATCAATTGTAAACGACTTTTGTAACAGGCAAGGTGTTGTAAGTGGTTGAGCAGCTGCCATACTGCGATCCACTGAAGCTTATCCTTTGCTTGATGATTCGATAAATAAATGATTTTTCCTGTAGCCAAACAAACACCTCGTCATCAATTTAGTGACGCATATGATATTGTCCCTATCATATAATTTTTGATATAAAGACTTTAAAGAATTCTATCACGTTGCCAAATACCTCGTCATCAATTTAGTGACGCATATGATATTGTCCCTATCATATAATTAATATAAAGACTTTAATGAATTGTGTCAAGTTGCCAAACACCTCGTCATCAATTTAGTGACGCATATGATATTGTCCCTATCATATAATTTTTGATATAAAAACTTTAAAGAATTGTATCAAGTTGCCAAATACCTCATCATCAATTTAGTGACGCATATGATATTGTCCCTATCATATAATTAATATAAAGACTTTAATGAATTGTGTCAAGTTGCCAAACACCTCGTCATCAATTTAGTGACGCATATGATATTGTCCCTATCATATAATTTTTGATATAAAGACTTTAAAGAATTGTATCAAGTTGCCAAATACCTCGTCATCAATTTAGTGACGCATATGATATTGTCCCTATCATATAATTAATATAAAGACTTTAATGAATTGTGTCAAGTTGCCAAACACCTCGTCATCAATTTAGTGACGCATATGATATTGTCCCTATCATATAATTTTTGATATAAAAACTTTAAAGAATTGTATCAAGTTGCCAAATACCTCGTCATCAATTTAGTGACGCATATGATATTGTCCCTATCATATAATTAATATAAAGACTTTAATGAATTGTGTCAAGTTGCCAAACACCTCGTCATCAATTTAGTGACGCATATGATATTGTCCCTATCATATAATTTTTTTTTTTTTGTTTTTTTTTTTATTTTTTTATTTTATAAGACTTTAATGATTTGTCAATTCCCTGTATCATTTAGTAGCATTATATTTCCTATCATATAATTTTTGATATAAAGACTTTAAAGAATTCTATCAAGTTGCCAAATACCTCGTCATCAATTTAGTGACGCATATGATATTGTCTCTATCATATAATTAATATAAAGACTTTAATGATTTGTGTCACGTTGCCAAACACCTCGTCATCAATTTAGTTTTTTTTTTTTTTTTTTTTTTTTTTTTTTTGTGTATCTGTTTTATTTATTTAAAATCTGTCCTAATGGACAATAATTAAATTTTATGTGGGGGAACATTGACATACGGGGAGTACTTAGAATGTACTTGGGTAGGGGTTACAAATTTACATTAATGTTGCGTGAGGTCAAGCGGGTGCGTTCTCTGCAGACGTCTTGTGGATTGGCTGTTGTCTAACAGATTGATGGCCAGGTGGTTGGGGTGATTCTCCAGTCTTCTGGCGTATCTCTCACTGAGTCGGTAGATCTCGTCTTCCACCCAGGGAATTCCGAGCTCCTCGTGGATGGCAGTATTCTCGTGATAGGGATGGGCGTTGGAGACTATTCTCAAGCATCGGTTCTGGAATTGCTGGATCTTTCTTCTGTTTGAAGCACTTGTGGTGCCCCACAGCTGGATTCCATAAGTCCATATTGGCTTGAGAATAGTCTTGTAGACAAGCAGCTTCGTTTTGTCCCTCAGCTTGGAACTTTTCCCAACAAGCCAGTGGAGTTGCTTAAGGCGTATGTTGGCCTGGGTACGCTTCCTATCAATGTGAGGGCCCCATGTCAGCCTTCTATCCAGTGTAAGCCCCAGGTATTTGGAGGTGCTGGTAGTGGGGATCGTGTCGCCGTCAAGAGTGACCGGAGGGCATTCTCCTCTGCGCAGGGAAAATGTTGTATGGGAGGATTTTTCGGCGTTAACCGCAATATTCCATCGTTTTAGCCATGGATTCAAAGCATCCAGTTGCCTCTGGATGATGGCTGAAGCTCCATCTGGATTAGTAGCGGTGGCGAGGAACGCGGTGTCGTCGGCATAGGTGGCTATTGTGAGGTGACGGGAGGGTATTATAGGAAGGTCTGCTGTGAAGAGGGTGTAGAGGATGGGACCAAGGACGCTGCCTTGAGGTACTCCGGCTCTTATGGGCCTTGGCGTGCTGGATGAGGATCCGCAACGCACTTGGAATTCTCTTCCTTCGGTGTAAGATTTGAGTAGAGCGTAGTGGGAACTGGGAAGGTGGGACTTGAGTTTGTGGAGGAGACCGGAATGCCACACTCTGTCAAACGCCTGCTTGACATCGAGGAAGACGGCCGAACAGTATCTTTTCTTCTCGAATGCATCGAGGATTCTTGATACGAGCCGGTGGCATTGTTCGGGTGTTCCATGAGATCGCCTAAATCCAAACTGGTGATCCGGGATCAAACCAGCCTCGTCCAGTACTGGCAACACTCTGCGCAGAAATACTCTTTCGAGTATTTTGGAGAGTATTGCCAGCAAACTAATCGGTCTATATGAGGCAAGATTGGCTTCAGGTTTTCCGGGTTTAAGGATGAGGATGACTTCTGCACGTTTCCATGATCTCGGGAAGTACCCTAGTGAGAAGCAGCTGTTGAAGATGTTAGCCAACATCTGGGAGCAAGGAGGAGGCATAATTTTGAGGGAAGTGGCGTCGATACGATCCAGTCCGGGGGATTTGCTGGCCTTTAGGGAGGCGATCTCCTGCGCAACCTCTTCAGGGGTGACGGGCTCTATCGGCAAGCTGGGTGGAGATGGACTCTCAAGGAACCTGGTGGTGGCAGCACGCTCTTCACCAGTGCATCTGTTGAATGGGGTGAATGCGTTCTGGAGGTGATCTGCGAATGCTTCTGCTCTTTCGTCATCGGAACGGCACCAAGAGCCATCCGCTTTGCGCACTGGCGACGCCTTTTTTGCAGGCCTCCTGATGTGGCGCGTGACATGCCACAGATTGTGTTGCGGGTCACCAGGTTCCAGCTCTTCAAGGAATCGATTGAATGAGTCCTGCCGTAGTGTGCAGAGCTTGACCTTAAGCTCCTTGCTGGCTCTGTTGAGTGCCGCTTTATCCCTTGGGTTGCGCGAGGAGAACCAAATACGTCTGAGGCGCCTCTTCTCCGCCACGAAGGCCGCAATCTCTGGAGACCAAAGGTGGAGATCTCGCTCAGGTGTTCTCGGGGTAGTTGGAGGAGGAGGGTTGGCGAACTTAGCCGCATTGTGCATTTCCTCAGTGAGTGTACTAATCGCCGCATCAATGTCTCTTGGGGAGGAAAGAGGAGGATCCAGGTCCAGGGAGGATAGCATCCAGAAGGTAAATTTGGAGGAGTCGGTATGCTTCCCGGTGAGTCTTCTGGGCAGGTCTTTTTTTAGGACTGGGATATTGAGGAGCATTCTTATTGCACTGTGGTCGGATAGCAGCTTGTTGTATGTGGTGCATGAGAGTCTGGCTTGTCCTATGCCTTTGGAGATGGCAAAATCCAAGAGGTCGGGAGACAAGGCAGGGTTAGTAGGCCAGTGGGTTGGCTCACCAGTGGAGTGGCAATTCAGTCTTCTGCTCTGCACGAACTTGTGGAGCGTTCTGCCTTTGGGGTTGATGGAGCGGGACCCCCACCAAGAGTGTTTGGCGTTAAAGTCACCGGCTGCTATGAAGCGAGGACCAAAGGACTCGAAAAGCTCTTGTAAGCGAGTCTCGGTGACTGAGTGTCTGGGGGGGAAGTAGACCGCTCCAATGGTGATGTCCCCCTGAAGGCTGGAGATTCGAGCCAGGGCACACTGGGCCCATTCCTCCTGGAACGCAGGTAGCTCCGTGTACTGGATACCACTCCTGATGAGCATGGCTGCTCCTCCGCGCGCTCTGCCAGATGGATGGTTGGCGAGTAAAACATCATAGCCGCTGATGTTGTAGTGGGATCGTGGACAAAAATGGGTTTCGGATACAAGGAGTATGTCAATCGCTTCCGTTTTTATAAGGTATTCTACCTCGGCTCTGCTCCTCTGCAGGCCGTTAGCATTCCAAATGACTATGTTCAGGCTTATTTCCATGATTTGGCATTGAGGATGGAAGCAATAAGCTGCGTCATTTGGGAGAACATTTTCTCCATCATACTTTCAACCATTCCTTGAAAACGGGCAAAGATTTGTTCCAGGTTATTGGATTGCGGAGCTTCTGGTGGGGTTTGGCGGTTTTGGTTGGGATCGGATTGCTGTGGTACATGAGTAGCCTTGAGCGCGTCTTTATAGCTCATGTTGGAGATGTTTGGGATCTGGATGGTGCTGGGCTTGCTGGTGGGTGTGGCCGGTCTAGGTTTAGGGGCTTGCTGTGCCTTGGCCTTCTTGTAGGCAGGGCATCCTCTGTATGAAGCGGGGTGGTCAGCTTGGCAGTGAAGGCAGCATGCCTTCTCATCCTCCTTCTTAGTGCAAGTCCTGGAGTCGTGTTGGCCACCACATTTCACGCATCGGTGCTCGAGGAAGCAGTAGCGCTGGGTATGTCCAAACCCTTGGCATCTAAAGCACTGAGGCACGTCGTTGAATTTACGGGGAGGCTCGATGGTGACGACCGACCTGCACAGTCTCCTGATTTGGTAGACCTCCTTGTTGTTACTGGCGGGTTCCATGTTGGCGAAAAATAACCCGAGTGGCTCCTTGGTTTTCCTACCAATAGGATTATGCAGGTCTCTGACCTTATGCCCTAGTCTTTCAAGTTCCTCTTGAATCTCGTCACGATCGGCGGTGTGGTGTAATCCCTTGATTACTACTCTGTATGCCCTCTCATCTTTGGGCTGGAACGTGCGATGCCTTTTGTTCTGGGAAACCAGGTGCCTACGAAGCTCGGAGTAAGACTCCTTGTCAGGCATCATTACACGCACGTTGTTGCGTTCCGATTTGTATGTGAAGTCTTTGCTGGGACCCACGAGAGTCGTAATCATCTTGATCAGAGCAGAAATGTTGGTCACGTCCGGGATGAATATCGGGGGTGGCTTGAAAGTCCTCGGGGTAGGCTTGGGTTTGTCCGGGGTTTTGTTGGCAGCGGGTACAGGTTCTTCGTCTGAGGCGGCTTGGTCGTCGTCGTCATTGTCTTCCTCATCGCTCGAGAGGATGGCAAACTGGTTGTTTGCTAACCTACGACGCGAAGCTGCGCTGGTGCTGGGCGTGACGTCAAGTTCCTCCATTTGGGGCTTGCGCGCAGGCTTGCGCTTGACCTCACCGGGCTCCGAATGCGAGGTGCTGGAGTCGCTGCTAGTGCTGGGCTCCCTTGCTCTTAGGGCCTTCTTGCAGGGCGTAGATTTGCCTGGCTTGATGACACGCGGGGGGGCCTGCCAATCCATGTTGTAGGGTGAGGGGTAGAAGGGGGGGGGGGGGGGGGAGCTGGGTACAGTTGGTCGGAGAACAAACCACTGCACGTGGCTGCTGCTGTGTTAAAGTTGCTTAACTATGCGCTTGATGTAAACAACCAGATAACACGCACGCTCGAGTGTGCGTTAGTGTTGGTGCGAGTCCGTTAGGCACGCGAGCTGAACCAATCAGAGCGCGCGGCGATATCTCGCGACGCGGTGACCGGTATGCGAATAACGGAGGTAATGAAATACGAAAAAAGCGAAACAATTTCTTGCTTGCGGTCCGCAGGCACGTCTGCACTCGTTGAGTGTTCGATCGCGACTGATCAATTTAGTGACGCATATGATATTGTCCCTATCATATAATTAATATAAAGACTTTTTAAAGAATTGTATCAAGTTGCCAAACACCTCGTCATCAACTACTATATTATGGTTGCGCCGACCTCTCATATTGTATTCTCTTATGTCTTCATAGGATTTTGGCAATTATACGAGTAAATTAAATAATATACATATGAAAATGATTAATTATTATATGTATAAGGGAAAAAATGCTGAAATATTCCCATATTATCTTAGTATTATAGAGGAAAGACCGTTGCCGACCTCTGATATTGTTCAAAACTTATGTATTTATATGATTTTGGCAATTATATGAGTAAATTAAATAATATACATATAAAATGATTAAATATTATATGTATAAATGTATAAAGGAAAAAATGATGAAATATTCCCACATTATCTTAGTATTATAGAGGAAAGACCGTTGCTGACCTCTGATATTGTTCAAAACTTATGTATTTATATGATTTTGGCAATAATATGAGTAAATTAAATAATATACATATGAAAATGATTAATTATTATATGTATAAATGTATAAGGGAAAAAATGCTGAAAATATTCCCATATTATCTTAGTATTATAGAGGAAAGACCGTTGCTGACCTCTGATATTGTTCAAAACTTATGTATTTATATGATTTTGGCAATTATATGAGTAAATTAAATAATATACATATGAAAATTATTAATTATTATATGTATAAGGGAAAAAATGCTGAAAATATCCCACATTCTCTTAGTATTATAGAGAAAAGCCATTATAGTGAGAGGGTATAGTAGTGTAAACGACCGGAATTACGACAGAGGGTTCAAAAACTACTATAGGTAGGCAGTGGTTGCCGACCTCTCATATTGTTCAAAACTTATGTATTCATATGATTTTGGCAATTATATGAGTAAATTAAATAATATACATATGAAAATTATTAATTATTATATGTATAGGGGAAAAAATGCTGAAATATTCCCACATTCTCTTAGTATTATAGAGAAAAGCCATTATAGTGAGAGGGTATAGTAGTGTAAACGACCGGAATTACGACAGAGGGTTCAAAAACTACTATAGGTAGGCAGTGGTTGCCGACCTCTCATATTGTTCAAAACTTATGTATTCATATGATTTTGGCAATTATATGAGTAAATTAAATAATATACATATGAAAATTATTAATTATTATATGTATAGGGGAAAAAATGCTGAAATATTCCCACATTCTCTTAGTATTATAGAGAAAAGCCATTATAGTGAGAGGGTATAGTAGTGTAAACGACCGGAATTACGACAGAGGGTTCAAAAACTACTATAGGTAGGCAGTGGTTGCCGACCTCTCATATTGTTCAAAACTTATGTATTCATATGATTTTGGCAATAATATGAGTAAATTAAATAATATACATATGAAAATGATTAATTATTATATGTATAAGGGAAAAAATGCTGAAAATATCCCACATTCTCTTAGTATTATAGAGAAAAGCCATTATAGTGAGAGGGTATAGTAGTGTAAACGACCGGAATTACGACAGAGGGTTCAAAAACTACTATAGGTAGGCAGTGGTTGCCGACCTCTCATATTGTTCAAAACTTATGTATTCATATGATTTTGGCAATAATATGAGTAAATTAAATAATATACATATGAAAATGATTAATTATTATATGTATAAGGGAAAAAATGCTGAAAATATCCCACATTCTCTTAGTATTATAGAGAAAAGCCATTATAGTGAGAGGGTATAGTAGTGTAAACGACCGGAATTACGACAGAGGGTTCAAAAACTACTATAGGTAGGCAGTGGTTGCCGACCTCTCATATTGTTCAAAACTTATGTATTCATATGATTTTGGCAATAATATGAGTAAATTAAATAATATACATATGAAAATGATTAATTATTATATGTATAAGGGAAAAAATGCTGAAAATATCCCACATTCTCTTAGTATTATAGAGAAAAGCCATTATAGTGAGAGGGTATAGTAGTGTAAACGACCGGAATTACGACAGAGGGTTCAAAAACTACTATAGGTAGGCAGTGGTTGCCGACCTCTCATATTGTTCAAAACTTATGTATTCATATGATTTTGGCAATAATATGAGTAAATTAAATAATATACATATGAAAATGATTAATTATTATATGTATAAGGGAAAAAATGCTGAAAATATCCCACATTCTCTTAGTATTATAGAGAAAAGCCATTATAGTGAGAGGGTATAGTAGTGTAAACGACCGGAATTACGACAGAGGGTTCAAAAACTACTATAGGTAGGCAGTGGTTGCCGACCTCTCATATTGTTCAAAACTTATGTATTCATATGATTTTGGCAATAATATGAGTAAATTAAATAATATACATATGAAAATGATTAATTATTATATGTATAAGGGAAAAAATAATCATATTATATATGAATAATGGAAAAAAAATGAAATGTTCCTATAATCTCTTAATATATAAGAGAATAGCCCGTATGTTGGGTGGCAAACGGAATTGAAAATACCCGCTTTGAGGACAGCGGGTTCAAAAAACTACTATAGGTAGGCAGTGGTTGCCGACCTCCCGCATTATTCGAAATATTTATTTCGGATTATGTTTATATTGGTTACATACAATAAAGTATATTATTATCCGTACAAATTTGTTTCTCAGTTCTATAGAACACGGGACTTGGCTCCGCGGATAATAGGAATATACGCTTTATAGATAATATCGTTGAAACAAAAGTCAAGTTTCTATTATATATAGAATAACAAATCGTTTCCATATATTATCGTTAATTTTTGGAGGCAGGCAAATATTAATTTATTACCTGCCGTATAGTTGGATTATTATATCGTTACGGTATAATACAAATATGGATTCTTATGAAAGAAATATAAAATTATATATTAAATGTGGAAATATTATCATATGCGCTTGGTTTTATGTTATATATTACCAGAGATATATATGAAAAGAGATAAATTTTAAATTTATCTTCAAAATGCAAATGATTTAACTTAATATTTATATTGGTTAAACAAAAATTGTACATGTGTGGATACAATAATTATGTATGTTGGAAATAAAATGATATTTTATAATGAAATATGTATGTATAAAAAGATAAAATTATAGAAATATATATATTACAATAATTAGATGAAATTCTTGTTATATTGGTAAAACAAGTATAAATTAAAAATGAAAATATGGATTACGAATGCTATATAAAAATGGCCGTAATCGAATGGATTTTTTTACTTATATATTTAAAATTTTACCCAAAGGCGAAATATTGAATTTTATTCAATATAATAAAAATCATGGAATTATATAAAGTGAAAAATCTATATATCTATATATCTATTATATTGCTTATTTCGATTCAAAATATATGAATGGAATATGAAGGAAAAACATTATTCTGGTTGATCCTGCCAGTAGTTATATGCTTGTCTCAAAGATTAAGCCATGCATGTCTAAGTACACACGAATTAAAAGTGAAACCGCAAAAGGCTCATTATATCAGTTATGGTTCCTTAGATCGTTAACAGTTACTTGGATAACTGTGGTAATTCTAGAGCTAATACATGCAATTAAAACATGAACCTTATGGGACATGTGCTTTTATTAGGCTAAAACCAAGCGATCGCAAGATCGTTATATTGGTTGAACTCTAGATAACATGCAGATCGTATGGTCTTGTACCGACGACAGATCTTTCAAATGTCTGCCCTATCAACTTTTGATGGTAGTATCTAGGACTACCATGGTTGCAACGGGTAACGGGGAATCAGGGTTCGATTCCGGAGAGGGAGCCTGAGAAACGGCTACCACATCTAAGGAAGGCAGCAGGCGCGTAAATTACCCACTCCCAGCTCGGGGAGGTAGTGACGAAAAATAACAATACAGGACTCATATCCGAGGCCCTGTAATTGGAATGAGTACACTTTAAATCCTTTAACAAGGACCAATTGGAGGGCAAGTCTGGTGCCAGCAGCCGCGGTAATTCCAGCTCCAATAGCGTATATTAAAGTTGTTGCGGTTAAAACGTTCGTAGTTGAACTTGTGCTTCATACGGGTAGTACAACTTACAATTGTGGTTAGTACTATACCTTTATGTATGTAAGCGTATTACCGGTGGAGTTCTTATATGTGATTAAATACTTGTATTTTTTCATATGTTCCTCCTATTTAAAAACCTGCACTAGTGCTCTTAAACGAGTGTTATTGTGGGCCGGTACTATTACTTTGAACAAATTAGAGTGCTTAAAGCAGGCTTCAAATGCCTGAATATTCTGTGCATGGGATAATGAAATAAGACCTCTGTTCTGCTTTCATTGGTTTTCAGATCAAGAGGTAATGATTAATAGAAGCAGTTTGGGGGCATTAGTATTACGACGCGAGAGGTGAAATTCTTGGACCGTCGTAAGACTAACTTAAGCGAAAGCATTTGCCAAAGATGTTTTCATTAATCAAGAACGAAAGTTAGAGGTTCGAAGGCGATCAGATACCGCCCTAGTTCTAACCATAAACGATGCCAGCTAGCAATTGGGTGTAGCTACTTTTATGGCTCTCTCAGTCGCTTCCCGGGAAAACCAAAGCTTTTGGGCTCCGGGGGAAGTATGGTTGCAAAGCTGAAACTTAAAGGAATTGACGGAAGGGCACCACCAGGAGTGGAGCCTGCGGCTTAATTTGACTCAACACGGGAAAACTTACCAGGTCCGAACATAAGTGTGTAAGACAGATTGATAGCTCTTTCTCGAATCTATGGGTGGTGGTGCATGGCCGTTCTTAGTTCGTGGGAGTGATTTGTCTGGTTAATTCCGATAACGAACGAGACTCAAATATATTAAATAGATATCTTCAGGATTATGGTGCTGAAGCTTATGTAGCCTTCATTCATGGTGGCAGTAAAATGTTTATTGTGTTTGAATGTGTTTATGTAAGTGGAGCCGTACCTGTTGGTTTGTCCCATTATAAGGACACTAGCTTCTTAAATGGACAAATTGCGTCTAGCAATAATGAGATTGAGCAATAACAGGTCTGTGATGCCCTTAGATGTCCTGGGCTGCACGCGCGCTACAATGAAAGTATCAACGTGTATTTCCTAGACCGAGAGGTCCGGGTAAACCGCTGAACCACTTTCATGCTTGGGATTGTGAACTGAAACTGTTCACATGAACTTGGAATTCCCAGTAAGTGTGAGTCATTAACTCGCATTGATTACGTCCCTGCCCTTTGTACACACCGCCCGTCGCTACTACCGATTGAATTATTTAGTGAGGTCTCCGGACGTGATCACTGTGACGCCTTGCGTGTTACGGTTGTTTCGCAAAAGTTGACCGAACTTGATTATTTAGAGGAAGTAAAAGTCGTAACAAGGTTTCCGTAGGTGAACCTGCGGAAGGATCATTATTGTATAATATCCTTATCGTTAATAAACATTTGTTATAATACAAATAAATACAATTTACCAAAATAAAAATATTACAAAATGATTCCACGGAATCAAAAGTTAAAGTCAAAATAAAATGAAGATGCTTTTATTTTATATGTGGGGCTTGGCAACCTCATAAAAAGACTTTAAACATTATTAATGTTGTTGTGCGTATTTGTGGCAGTACCTACTACAACAATGGCGTTTCCTATAAAAACAAATTCTCGAAAATGGAAATCGAAGAAACTGAACAAAATTTGAAAGTAGAAGTCGAATTAAAATTAAAATAATTTTGAATGTGGTATTCAAAATAAGTGTGTGTGTATATGGACCATAATATACACGCGTTGCGAATATGTATTGTTCATCTATGTTATGAGCATACGTTGGCTAATGCAACAACCTAAAATATACAATGTTTGTACCTGTCATCCATCAGGTTAATTTTTTATATAAATTTTGCAGTATGTGTCACCCAAATAGCAAACCATAACCAGATTTTTATGATACATAATGCTTATATGAAAACTAAGACATATCGCAACATTTATTTTTAGGTATAAAAATAAATTTATTGAAGGAATTGATATATGCCAGTAAAATGGTGTATTTTTAATTTCTTTCAATAAAAACAATATTGATTATTATATAAAAATGAATTATAAAACTCTAAGCGGTGGATCACTCGGCTCATGGGTCGATGAAGAACGCAGCAAACTGTGCGTCATCGTGTGAACTGCAGGACACATGAACATCGACATTTTGAACGCATATCGCAGTCCATGCTGTTATGTACTTTAATTAATTTTATAGTGCTGCTTGGACTACATATGGTTGAGGTTGTAAGACTATGCTAATTAAGTTGTTTATAAATTTTTTATAAGCATATGGTATATTATTGGATTAAATAATGATTTTATTCATAATATTAAAAAAGAAATGAAAAACATTATCTCACATTTGAATGTGAAAAACGAAGAGAAATATTTTCTTTTTCAATCAAATAATACTGAGAAATGTCTAGCATAAAAAATTGAAATATTTTTCATCTAGAATTGTCTCTTATTAATGATTCGGAAAAAGAAAAATCTTGGTTTTGTTATTATTCTTCGTTGGTTCGTTAAATGGATAAAAAATAACTTTGCTTACAAGAACTATTGGAACTATTTATAACGAATTTAATTGATTGTTTTATCATTTATATATAAAGAATTTATGGCAAAAAATAGTTATATATACAACCTCAACTCATATGGACTACCCCCTGAATTTAAGCATATTAATTAGGGGAGGAAAAGAAACTAACAAGGATTTTCTTAGTAGCGGCGAGCGAAAAGAAAACAGTTCAGCACTAAGTCACTTTGTCTATATGGCAAATGTGAGATGCAGTGTATGGAGCGTCAATATTCTAGTATGAGAAATTAATGATTTAAGTCCTTCTTAAATGAGGCCATTTACCCATAGAGGGTTGCCAGGCCCGTATAACGTTAATGATTACTAGATGATGTTTCCAAAGAGTCGTGTTGCTTGATAGTGCAGCACTAAGTGGGTGGTAAACTCCACTAAAACTAAATATAACCATGAGACCGATAGTAAACAAGTACCGTGAGGGAAAGTTGAAAAGAACTCTGAATAGAGAGTTAAACAGTACGTGAAACTGCTTAGAGGTTAAGCCCGATGAACCTGAATATCCGTTATGGAAAATTCATCATTAAAATTGTAATATTTAAATAATATTATTAAGAATAATGTGCATTTTTTCCATATAAGGACATTGTAATCTATTAGCATATCCCAAATTTATCATAAAATATAACTTATAGTTTATTCCAATTAAATTGCTTGCATTTTAACACAGAATAAATGTTATTAATTTGATAAAGTGCTGATAGATTTATATTATTACAGAGCGTTAATTTTTCGGAATTATATAATGGCATAATTATCATTGATTTTTGTGTTTATTATATGCTCTTGTATGATTAACAATGCGAAAGATTCAGGATACCTTCGGGACCCGTCTTGAAACACGGACCAAGGAGTCTAACATATGTGCAAGTTATTGGGATGTAAACCTAATAGCGTAATTAACTTGACTAATAATGGGATTAGTTTTTTAGCTATTTATAGCTAATTAACACAATCCCGGGGCGTTCTATATAGTTATGTATAATGTATATTTATATTATTTATGCCTCTAACTGGAACGTACCTTGAGCATATATGCTGTGACCCGAAAGATGGTGAACTATACTTGATCAGGTTGAAGTCAGGGGAAACCCTGATGGAAGACCGAAACAGTTCTGACGTGCAAATCGATTGTCAGAATTGAGTATAGGGGCGAAAGACCAATCGAACCATCTAGTAGCTGGTTCCTTCCGAAGTTTCCCTCAGGATAGCTGGTGCATTTTAATATTATAAAATAATCTTATCTGGTAAAGCGAATGATTAGAGGCCTTAGGGTCGAAACGATCTTAACCTATTCTCAAACTTTAAATGGGTAAGAACCTTAACTTTCTTGATATGAAGTTCAAGGTTATGATATAAATGTGCCCAGTGGGCCACTTTTGGTAAGCAGAACTGGCGCTGTGGGATGAACCAAACGTAATGTTACGGTGCCCAAATTAACAACTCATGCAGATACCATGAAAGGCGTTGGTTGCTTAAAACAGCAGGACGGTGATCATGGAAGTCGAAATCCGCTAAGGAGTGTGTAACAACTCACCTGCCGAAGCAACTAGCCCTTAAAATGGATGGCGCTTAAGTTGTATACCTATACATTACCGCTAAAGTAGATGATTTATATTACTTGTGATATAAATTTTGAAACTTTAGTGAGTAGGAAGGTACAATGGTATGCGTAGAAGTGTTTGGCGTAAGCCTGCATGGAGCTGCCATTGGTACAGATCTTGGTGGTAGTAGCAAATAATCGAATGAGACCTTGGAGGACTGAAGTGGAGAAGGGTTTCGTGTGAACAGTGGTTGATCACGAGTTAGTCGGTCCTAAGTTCAAGGCGAAAGCCGAAAATTTTCAAGTAAAACAAAAATGCCTAACTATATAAACAAAGCGAATATAATACACTTGAATAATTTTGAACGAAAGGGAATACGGTTCCAATTCCGTAACCTGTTGAGTATCCGTTTGTTATTAAATATGGGCCTCGTGCTCATCCTGGCAACAGGAACGACCATAAAGAAGCCGTCGAGAGATATCGGAAGAGTTTTCTTTTCTGTTTTATAGCCGTACTACCATGGAAGTCTTTCGCAGAGAGATATGGTAGATGGGCTAGAAGAGCATGACATATACTGTTGTGTCGATATTTTTCTCTCGGACCTTGAAAATTTATGGTGGGGACACGCAAACTTCTCAACAGGCCGTACCAATATCCGCAGCTGGTCTCCAAGGTGAAGAGTCTCTAGTCGATAGAATAATGTAGGTAAGGGAAGTCGGCAAATTAGATCCGTAACTTCGGGATAAGGATTGGCTCTGAAGATTGAGATAGTCGGGCTTGATTGGGAAACAATAACATGGTTTATGTGCTCGTTCTGGGTAAATAGAGTTTCTAGCATTTATGTTAGTTACTTGTTCCCCGGATAGTTTAGTTACGTAGCCAATTGTGGAACTTTCTTGCTAAAATTTTTAAGAATACTATTTGGGTTAAACCAATTAGTTCTTATCAATTATAACGATTATCAATTAACAATCAATTCAGAACTGGCACGGACTTGGGGAATCCGACTGTCTAATTAAAACAAAGCATTGTGATGGCCCTAGCGGGTGTTGACACAATGTGATTTCTGCCCAGTGCTCTGAATGTCAAAGTGAAGAAATTCAAGTAAGCGCGGGTCAACGGCGGAGTAACTATGACTCTCTTAAGGTAGCCAAATGCCTCGTCATCTAATTAGTGACGCGCATGAATGGATTAACGATTCCTACTGTCCCTATCTAGCGAAACCACAGCCAAGGGAACGGGCTTGGAATAATTAGCGGGGAAAGAAGACCCTTTTGAGCTTGACTCTAATCTGGCAGTGTAAGGAGACATAAGAGGTGTAGAATAAGTGGGAGATATTAGACCTCGGTTTGGTATCGTCAATGAAATACCACTACTCTTATTGTTTCCTTACTTACTTGATTAAATGGAACGTGTATCATTTCCTAGCCATTATACGGATATATTTATTATATCTTATGGTATTGGGTTTTGATGCAAGCTTCTTGATCAAAGTATCACGAGTTTGTTATATAATCGCAAACAAATTCTTTAATAAAA